>NC_041226.1:5255520-5287863 GCF_002837175.3 Physeter macrocephalus | reverse complement strand
GGCTCACGGGCCCAGCCGCTCCGCGGCACGTGGGATCCTCCCAGACCGGGGCGCGAACCCGGTTCCCCTGCATCGGCAGGCGGACGCGCAACCACTGCGCCACCAGGGAAGCCCCTGAATAATTTTTTTAGGATATGAGAGGAGTAGGATTTCTGCTTCAAAGGATATAAATAGCTTTTTAGATTTTGATAACTATTTCCTTTCTGCTTTCCAAAAAGAGTAGTATTTCCGCTTCCTTAACATTAGTCTAACCCCATAACTTAGTGGCTTCAAATGACCAGCCTTTCACTATTTCTCATGGCTCTGAGGGTTGATCAGGGCTCAGCTGGATGGTTCTTACACTGATCTTACTTGGGGTCTCTCGTTCAGCCACAGTCAGGGAGCAGCTGAGCATGTCCTGATAATTGATATTAAATCTCCAGGTTTCTGGCAGATAAACCGCGGAGCAAGGCACGGGAGGAAGGCAGAGGATTCAGGAGTGCGAGAAGAAAAGATTGCTTTAAGATCCAACATTTCCATCTACATCTTCTCGCCAGTTATGTGAGAAGGATGAGGGATAAAAGTCATCATACGGACCCGAAAACTCAAGACATGATGGGTTTCGAGGGCATGGAAGTCCTTACTTAATTTATTCCAAGAACCTTGCTTTAGCTAGAGATGAAGAGGACTCCAGCTCCCGTGCCCCCACCCCTGCCCAGAGCAGTGGAAGTGATGCTTATGCGAAAGCTTTTGTTCTGAGTACGAGGTTAGTAATTATTACTTTCTTCTTTAAACGGTACTTCAGCAAAGCTAGAGTGTCCCAGCCCAGGAGGCAACTCTGAAACAGAGACCAAAATGTATAAATAGTCCCTCTGAAAGCACCCCAAAGGCTGAGCCGTGACCTCCCAGAGGAATCAGTATTTCAAACGAGCCTCAGGGCTTCTGGAAACATGATTCGATCTTCTCAGCCAGCCCCGGCCCCTCCAGCCTCCCCCGTCTCCTCCACACTGCACACCTCCCCCCGACCAGCTTCCACCCGCTTCCCACCTCCAAACAGAAGGGCAGCCCACCACTGCACGCCAAGCCACGGCTCCCAGCTGCAACCCTCTAGAAGGAACAGGGGACTTAGCAGAGGGCCGTGGCCCCAGCCCTACGTTCAGGAAGGCGGCAAACGCTTAAGAATGCCATCCGGAGGATTCCAGGTGGCCAACTGATCAAAAATCCACCTCCCAGGACACTGACCTGAAATTCTCTCGGTGCAGAAGCGTAGAGAGGAGGAGATGGTGGAGGAGAATGACAGGGGAACACAGCATTAAGCTGGGGAGAGGCAGCGACAGGGACCCCGGGTGCGAATGCACCTCCCTCTCAGCCCCGCCACCGTCCCCCACCTGTCGCACCCTCACTCCCGGGCTGCCGTCGGGCAGACTCAGGGTTAACGGTTCTGCCGGAGTGGTCTGGCATCACCAGCTTCTGGAAACCCTGATCCTGTCCCTCCTACAGCACTTCATGGAACCCTAAGCGGCAACGGCAATAATATTGCCGCGCTTAATATACGTGAGACACTCCGGCTACAAGCTGGAATCACGATCCTCCTTTTGCAAAGGAGTAAGAAACACAGAGAAGGTCAGCAATTGGCCCAAGGTGACAGCACACAGATGACAAGGTCAGGGTCTAAGCCCTGTTCCACCCGCTGGCAAAGCCCACGCTCTCCCCCACTTTGCCAGGCGGCCCGCCTTCTGATGGGAAAACACACAGTAGAGACCACCCGGGGAGAAATGCAAGGAGTCTCCCCTCCTAGCGCCGAGATTACACCCTCTCATTTGAATTTGTCCACGTCTCAGGGGACAGCAGCAGACACCGCAGCCACTTACAGAGCAAGCAGGCGTGAAAAGAGCCCTCTGTCAAAACCGCGCTCTCTCGAAGCCGTGTTCTGAGAGGATGCTGTTTACCCCGCTTTCCTGGCTCTGTGCCCCAGATTCCCTGCGTCCAGCCATCACAGAGGCGGGCGCCAACTTCGGTTAACTATTATCAATCCTCAGGAGGGTAAGGACGGGCTGGGGGAGCAGGGTGGAACCTGCACCGCAGCCGGAGGTCCCCACGCGTGCTGTGTAGGCCGCTCCAGGGGAACGGATCCGACACAGATGAGGCCGCCGGTGTAGACGGTCACTTCCCCATCCCTCCAGGGAGGCCTGGGCGGAGACCCTTCTCCACCTGGACTTGGAACGGCTCCTATGTGGGGCCAACCCTTCATCACCCTGCCCTGTCCTGGCCACTGCTCTCCTGACCTGCCCTCTGAGTCTTGCGGCCCTGGTAAAGCACCGTCACCGGGCTTAGTCAGGGGCACTGGGTGCTATGTCCTTCTGCCGGACTGGGAGCTGCCCGAAGGCAGGATCATTCAGTGCAGCAACCACAGTGCCTTTTACGTAGTAGGCGCAAAAGAAATAGTTACTGAATTTGATTAAATTTGCAGGTCATTTCAAGAGTCGGGCTTTGAAAAGTCCCTTCCACGCCAAAGATCGGTAACTGATCTTGCCAAAGACAAGATCATCCTGTTTGCACAACAGGTGAATAGAGGTGACGCCTCACAAAGAAAAAAGGCAAACGCCCACCCCCTGACCCCCCGGCCCCCTCTCCCTCACTTCGCTCCGGTCTTCCCTCAATGGATGTTATCAAGCTCTGGAGATCTAAAAATTTTAAATGTACACTTCTGGTTTAGGGGAAAACCAGACAGAAAACATCTCACCTTATGACCCGAGAGAGGCCCGGTGGAGGCACACAGGAGATGCAGAGGGACGGAAAGTGCCTGTCCGCACGGAGGGCGGGGAGGCTCCCCGTGAGCAGCCCTTGGAGGAGGGAAGGCTTCACCGAGAGACCAGCGGGCACAGGAGCACGGAGGCCACACAGAACACAGGACAGCTGGGAAGGGCAATTCGCAGGGACAGGCCTCCAGGCGGGAGGACAGGGGAGGGAGCACTGGTGAAGACGCAGGCGGCGCCAGTGTGGCCACAAAGAGTCAGTCTACGTGCCGTGGGCTGTGGGGTCCCCCAGGGGGCTCTTGAACAGCATCTTGAAGGATGAGAAGGGGTCCATTAAGAAGGAGCTACTCTCCTTGAGGAGAGCATCTGTGTCTTATCCTCCCGGGATGGCCACCGGCCCCTCCTAGAGATACTCCATAGATGTTTGTTGAAGAATGAATGCGAACCCTCCACGACAGTGCTGCTCAAACCTTCGCATGCATCAAAATCACCTGGAGAGATCGTTAAGCACGGCTGCCGGGCTCCGTGCCTGCAATCAGTTACCGATCAATAGATCTGAGAACACACCGAGAAATGACGTTTCTAACAAGCTTCCAGGGGCCACTGGGGCTGCTGGTCCACAGACCACACTTCGAGTAGCACTGGTGTGTGTAGCCTTCCTCCTCCTCAGTTTATGCGTAGAAGTCTGAAAATTCTCAGAGATAAGTATTTTGAGGGGACCTGGGATCAGGAGATGAATAATATCTTACCTTTCTATATTGCTTTATAGTTTCCCAAATATTTTAATTTATCACGTTTGATCCTTGTGCTTCTGTGACAATATTATCCCATTTTAAGGATGAAGAAGCAAGGGTCCAGAGAGCCAAAGCTAATTGCTCAAGGAACTACAGGTGGTAAAAGATGCAGTTAGCAGATATATATCTCACAGTGGAGCTCCGTCCTCCACACGGAAAACAAAGAATTTTGAAAATAAAATATAAACTAATTATAAATACTCCTCTCTAGTAGATGACTTTCAATATCACCTCCCTACAGTGTTTTTGAGAAGTGAAGGAAGTTCTGGGGTCATAACTCACTTTAAGTAAGACCTAGGTATCTATTCAAATTGATGCTAATAATAATGTCACTATTATTATTGTTGCATAAATAACGTATCACAATATGATTTTAACTCTCATTTGTAGCACAGTAGGTGGGAGCGTGAACTCTGGACACAGACCTCCTAGGTTCTAATCCCAGCTCTGCTGTTAATTAGCTGTGTGACCTTTTGGGCAAGTTACTCTCGTCTCAGAATCCTCATTTATGAAAGAATACTAAGAACAAGAATAGTAATTAATCAGAGAGTTTTTATGAGAACTAAATGAGTCAATAGATGTAACATGCTTAGAAGAGCGTCTAGAGCACACGGTAAGCTGTATACATACGTACATGTGTATACGTATCATATATTATTAGTAATAGTCCCCGAAGCTGTTCAGCCTTCAGGCCCGGGCCAGGTGGGATCTGCAGGAGGCCCTAATTCAGACCAGGACTCCTGGGCGTCAAGGCTCAGTTTTCTGACCCAGAATTCTCTCTCGAAAACAACCCAGAATCCCTCCCTCACTTAGACCAGGGAGGAGGCATCCTCGAAAAAGAATGTCAGGGAAGGATTCGCAGAGCACCCCGGACCCAGGCCTTGTCTCGGAGGCAGGAAAAGCCAAGGTCCCTGGGGGCAGCACCCCAGGACAGCCAGGAAGAGCGGGATGGGAAATGCCTGGCAGTCCTTGCTGGCTGAGCCCCCAGCTTGCTGGCACTCACGCCCCACCCAGATTTGTACACGAGTTCCAAGAAGGAGCTGAAACGGCAAGTTAGGAGGCCGGTGAATTCAGCACCACGTCCAGGGCCGCCCTGACGGCGTCCCCTGGTCTGGCGCTAACTCCAGGTGCCGGACTTGGAGAAGCCGCTTCCCAGGCTTGTTGGACCCCTGCGTACTCCCCTTGTCTGGGGCCTTTCTCTGACTGTTGGTGCTTGGCTGACAAATCCTCTCTGCGGTCAAAGACCCTCCTGCACAGACGGCTCGCGTGCGGTTTTGCTAGCGGCTGTGTGTGCTGCCCCCTCAGCAAGCCCGTGGGTCGTCTGTCATGGAATTAGGGACGCGATTCACCAAACCGAGCGCCTGTTGTCAGGGGCCTGACTCCCTCTCGGCGTGGCGTCCTAGGGCACGTGAGAACGATTCAACGCGAACGCCGCGAGGGAGACCCTCCAACAAGCGAGACAAGACTTTCCCTCGAGGGTCTAACGACAGAACAGAAATTCTTGCGGAATCTGTAGGACTAATGTCCCGATCCAGCTTCTACAGAGCACCTCAGACACTCATGGACACTTTGTATACGAAGGGTCAGTGGGCATTTTACAGGTCACTGAGATAAAACAGATGCGCTACTAAGAATAGAAATTTGGTAAAATGATGATCTTTTTATATAATAAGATTTTCCTAGAAGTGTTTTAATTATTATTAAAATAACGTTTCCTTTGGCTTTTTACAAGTAGCCTTATTGATATATAATATCAACACACACTAGAAAATGTGCATACTATACAATCAACCCATTTTCAGTGTACAATTAAATGAGCCTTAGTAAATTTATAGAGCTGTGCAACCATCACCACAATCTAATTTTAGAACACCTCCGTCACCCTAAAAAATACAACAAAAACCTCTTTTCTATCTACAATCATTCCCCATTGCCACGCCCTGCTCTACACAACCAGTATCTACTTTTTGTCTCCATACAGCTGTCATTTTTGGATATTACTTATAAATGGAAGAACAATACATGTCCTTTTGTGACTGGCTTCTTTCACTGACCATAACGTTTCTGAGGTTCCCAAGGAGCCAGACCAGCTCCCCTGCCACCTGCCCCCAGGTCTGCCCAGCCTGCCACAGGGTTCTCCGGACCCCCTACCCACATGGAACCCCCACGGTCCTGTGTTTTCTTCTCTGACTCTGTCGCGTTCACAGTATGAGTGTGTTTCTCAGTCTGGTTGTGTCTTTTCATCCATGCCAGCGCCTTTGCCTTGGAAAGCAAGTGTCACTCTTTGGGACAGCCCCACACACATGTGACAAAGCCCCCATGTGGGCCCCCTGGCCACACTCGGGGTGTCCAGAGAGAGGTGAGGGCCTGATCTAACCAGGTTTGGGATAAATGCAGCCCTTGTTGTACCAACTGTAACTCAGCAGTAATCTCTCCCAGACTCAAGAAAGCAAGTGAGCTGGATGCCAATTACAAAAAGAGAAACTTCAAATCCATTCTAATTTGTAAACAATAAAGTAAAATCAGTGGCAACTTTTACGACTTACACTACTATTAGTGTAAAAGACTAACCCATACCAGTGGGTCCTGACATGACGGCTGAGTGTGAAAGGGGGCACTAGAAATCGTCACAGGCTGTCAGTTACAGCCTGTAAATGATGCATCAGCAACGTGAGAAGCGCAGCGCGCGCTCCACATGAGCGCCCGTTATTCTGCTGCACGGCCTCACAGTGATCGTTTAAAGATGCAGTTATAATTACACACGGATCCGTAGTACGATGTCTGTGTTTTACTGTGAGCAGTAATACCGAAACATTTGACCACGTCAGTTGCAAAAAAAAAAAAAAAAAAAAAAAAATCCATCAATCACGTACAGAAAATTAAAGGAGTGGTTAGCTGGGTCTTCTACTTCGTTGTGAACTTTCTGTTTGAGAGGCAGCAAGGTCAGCCCAATGGTATACATGTGTGATCGTTTACTAACCCTTTGACAATTCTTATGATGATGATATGGACTGTCAGTTGCAGTTATAGAGTCCATAGCATGGCAATTAACACAGGGAAATCCAAAGACCGAGCTGTAACTCCTTTATAGACGCGACCTTCCCTGTGATTTTTTTTCATGAATTATTTAGACTGTCTGTGCTTCTAATTCAGCAACAACTGTAAATTACTACAGTAGTAGGCATGCTACTTAGCACTGAAGTTCGTTTCAACAAGAGATGCCCACCTCAGAGAGCTTCCCCAGTGGTTTAGAAAGGCTCCTCCTAAAACTGTAATTCAACACCTAGTGGTGTCCGATTAACTACTGTCAACTGCAAGGCAGCAGAGGAAAAGAGAAGCCTCGAGAAGACATGAAATCCGGCACCAAAGCTCCTACAGTTTATTCAGAGACCATCTGAAAAGGCTTAGCTCTGTGTTTCACAGCCCACAGCAAATACCTAACGTGCATTAAAGAAATGCAGGCCCCAGGCTGACCTCTCTGCACGACACAAGGAGCGCAGGCCCCTGCCTTTGAGGCTCTGACACTGCAGAGGGCGGGCTATGCCAACATATATGTAACTAAGCTGGGAGACAGAGAAACATAAATGGCACAGAATAAGCACACGTAAAATGACAGGGCCCGAAGAAGGGAGAAACGAAGGGAAGCCTTCGTGAAGAGGGGACACTTGGTCTGGATTCCAGGCAGAGGGTGGGGCATGAATGGGCAGAGGCAGAAAAGCACAAACACAGGGAAGAGAGGGTCATCGCCTGGCGGCTCGGCAGAGGTGGGCGAAGAGGGTTAAGGCTGTGCAGAGGTCTGGTTTCAATCAACAGACAGTCACCGTAAGAAAATCCACTTAAGAGTTACCTGAAGACAGGAAATGAATCCCAGTGCGCTCCAGGGGGACTGGAGTTGGAAGGTTAGAAATGAAGGCTCCTAGCCCATTCCTCACAGGGCCCCGCAGTCTGGCCTTTGTGCGTGTCTAGTTCCTGGTCCTACTTCTCTCCGTAGACCGACTCATCGCGTGAACTCCAGGTGTGTGTGGCATTTAGCTGCAGTATAAAAGCCTGTTAGTTTCTCTCTCACAGTCAGGAATCCAGAGGCACGCGGTTCCGCAGTGTCAGGACCCGAGCTCCACCGGGAGCCCTCTTGCTCCAGGAGGCCATGCAAGTTCCAGCTGTCATGTGCACCTTTGAGCCAGCAGAAAGGAGGAAGGGGACAAGAGCACACTTCTCCTCCTGAGAGAACTTTCTGGAAGTTGCACATATCTGCTTATTTAGGGTGACCATGTCATACGCCATCGACTGGAATGCTTGTGAGGGTGAAAGAGGATGCTATTAATAATCACACCAGGGACTTCCCTGGTGGCGCAGTGGTTAAGAATCCGCCTGCCAATGCAGGGGACACGGGTTCGAGCCCTGGTCCGGGAAGATCCCACATGCCGCGGGGCAACTAAGCCCGTGCGCCACAACTACCGAGCCTGCGCTCAAGAGCAAGTGCGACACAACTACTGAAGCCCATGTGCCCTAGGGCCTGTGCTCCGCAACAAGAGAAGCCACCACAATGAGAAGCCCATGCACCGCAACAAGAGTAGCCCCGCTCGCCGCAACTAGAGAAAGCCAGCGTGCAGCAACGAAGACCCAGTGCAGCCAAAAGTGAATAAAATTTAAAACAAAAAATCATACCAGGATAACAGGCATAAACTAGGACATTCCCAGGTCTTATGGGGGATAAATATATATATATATATATATTCCACTGGCCAGAACATAGTCAAATGGTCACACCTGTCTGTAACGGAGGCTACACGTACTGTCTTTATTCTGGGCAGCTATGTGCTCAGCTAAAACCTGGGAAAGAGGAGAAAGAGTATCTCTGCCCCAAGTGCCCTTTGACACCCAACAAATCTCCCAGTTTGACTTTGTAAGTTGTCACTGTGTATAGACTGGTCTCCCGTAGGTCAGGCTCCTGCCCTGGTCCAATCAGCTATGAATGGGAGAGGGCACGAGGGCGGGACTTTTGGACTATAAGTCTCCCCTCTCAGGGGTGGTGTCCAGGAGCAGAGACTGAGAAAGGAGCCTGGGTAGAGCAGGCAAACTGACTGACCTGTCAACTACCATAGGCTACAGATCCACTGCAGAGGACGATAAACGCTGGAGTGGAAAATCACACTCCAATTCAGCAGGCAGGTGGTAGAGAATCGCCAGCAGTTTTTCTAGCAAGGCACTGGTGTGAATGGAGCTTTACTGAAGCAAGGTTATCCTGGCCATAGTGTGTGGGCCGATTTGGAATAAGGTGGGATGGAGAGCTACAGGTCCCCTTAAGGAACCCCTGCATTAGGCCAGGTGAGATTGAACTCGACCTTGAGCAGAACATTAGGAGGCAGGCAACTGTTAAAGCTAGGTAGGCACTTAGAGCAACAAGGGGTAGCCGGCAGTATAATGGCAAGAGAAGAGTAAGAAAAGCTATAAAAAGGAGAATCACAAATTCAAAATCACGACAGTTTGGGCCACGCAGTGTGGTGCACTGAGTACAACGTGACTGTCTTATATACCACTGTATGGTGATGTGTAGTCCTAATGGTACTCCCATTCTTGAAAACAATATTCATTATACCACGTTTCAGAAAGCAATAAAGTTTGTAATACATTATATAAAATACTTTTATTCAAAATGGTAAGAAGTTTTGTGTTCTTTTGAGAGGTAAGCTTAGGTATCTGGAAGATTCTCGTATACAAAACATCTTATTTCCCCAATAATAATTAAATGAATCCTCACCATACCTGAAACAGTCATGCCGTCAAATGCATATTACAGGACAGCCCTTGGATGTGTAGGTTATGTTTATCCTGCTGAACATCAGATAGAAAGCACGGCGCTGGAGACCCATGTTGAACATTTTAAAACCTCAGCTAGGGACTTCCCGGGCGGTCCAGTGGTTAAGACTCTGCCCTCCCAGTGCAGGGGGCCTGGGTTCGATTCCTGATCAGGGAACTAAGATCCCGCATGCCCCACAGCGCGTCCCCAGAAAACAAAAACAAAAACAAAACCTCAGCTAAATAAATATATAAAACTCATTCAAAGAAGGTCAAGCCTCTCGTCTATGGCAGAAATGCAGCTAAATAATACACAACACCTTCGTATGACACAGGACACTCGATATCAGCCCTGGGTAATCATACCTATTGAAAGGTGTGGGTTTCTGATTGAAAAGCTCGAGTTTACATGACTCTCCTTGAAGGACCAATATCTGGAAACTTTCAGTCCTTGATCAGAAAATGTGGACTAACAGAATGATAGGAACATGGAGGGCAGGTACAGAAATTGGTGGCCATCTCTTTTGCTCACACAGAAATACAATAAACAACTAGCTCTTCTCAGTACGATGCTCTAAATTTAAAGAAATACACGTATGGAAAGTTCAGAGGAGGCCTCTTTGGTAATTTTGAATAACAACTGGGAAAACTGTCCTAGAATGGATGCAAGCAAAATACACACAAAGAAGCTTCTAGAAATCTGAGCCTCTGCATCTGATTTCTGAAGCAGTCCTCCATTCCCAATAGGGATTTTTTTAAACATCCCTCACAGATTATTTTTGACTTAGCCAAGCAGGGAGTCTATTTTAAAGCTCCCAATTTGAAAGTCATGGAAGCTTTATAAAGTTCTCCACCTGCATCTCTTTTTAGGAACGGTCCTTTATCCTCTAAAGGATGAAAACCTCTAACATATAAAAACTTTGTTAAGCTGTCACTATCAATAGGATAAAAAAAAATAACAGCTGACAAAGAAGAAACAAATTGCATCTTCGAATAAGTTTTCTTGAAGCTCTTGTTAAAAGCTATAACCTCTGATGTAAACTAAACTTAACCTATTCTGACCCTGGTGGTGGCCCTTAACCTTTTCTTTCTTCTGCTTCCTGTGACTGCTGGAGAATACTGGCCCAGTCCTTGGAAAAGCGTTCTCTGTAGCACACAAAGGCCCAGGCTTCCTGCTCCCCAGTCAGGAGGCCCCGGATCGACCGAGGGGTCAGCACCTGTGCAGAGAAGCAGGTGACAGTGGCCTAGTCCTTGGAAAAGCGTTCTCTGTAGCACACAAAGGCCCAGGCTTCCTGCACCCCTCTCAGGATGCCCCAGATCGACTGAGGGGTCAGCACCTGTGCAGAGAAGCAGGTGACAGTGGCCTAGTCCTTGGAAAAGCGTTCTCTGTAGCACACAAAGGCCCAGGCTTCCTGCACCCCCATCAGGAAGCCCCAGATCGACTGAGGGAGGGATCAGCACCTGTGCGGAGAAGCAGGTGACAGTGGCCTAGAGCAAGCTGTAAGCATGTCTGCCCTTCAACTATCACGCTGCAGCTTCAGGCATTCAAGCCACTGAAGTTCAGGTTTTCTTTGTGAATGCAGACTTGAAACAAATTCATCTATTGCTGTTCAACTGACTGTAAAATTGGTAGATTTACTGTCGCAAAAAAAAAAAAAAAAAAAAAAGAAAGAAAAAGAAAAACTGAGAGCTTTCACTTCCACTTTGGTAAGGTCATGGATACATCCCAGGCTGCCAGCAAAACAGCCTTTAAAATCTTTGCAGTGGAAGCTAGCAACTTCCCGGGGGCAAAAGCAGCCAAACAATGACGGAAATGTCCAGCGGAAAGTCCTCCCTATACAGTAAACGTGTGAAACTCCACATCTGAGAACTTTCCAAGATGTAAGGATTTGCTTTTAATTCCATTCCCCTCAAAGATGGGAAACAGTGAGAGCACAAATTTGTTTCATCACTAACATTATATTTACTGTTAGTTCTGCTTCCTTACATAACCTTGTAACTAGATCTCATGTGGCTGTTTAAACACATTATTGGGTTTTCTTTATAATGTAGAACACTAATAACTTGGTCCTGCTTTGCTTTGACTTCCACAGTAGGAAACAGTGCACCTTTCATAAAGTTTCCTGTACTAGCTTTGTATTTCTGCATGACGTCTTATGATGGTCAAGGAAATTATTTTCATTAAGTGTTTCAAAATGACCAAAGTTAACTGACTCACTCCTAAACTTAACATCTTTGAAATGGAAACACATGGCCCTGTTGTTTTTCCAAAGGAGACTTTTGAACCTATTAACTTTCTGCTTCATTCAGTTGCACAAGAGATTTTTCACAGAAGATAAGTGGCCCTTCCACATATAAATATTCTTTTACTTAGTAGACATGAGAGCTTTTTTAAAAAATTCATCACAGTGTTATTCATTTTAGACAAACTTGTTTTGCTTATTCCTAACCACCGTCATGTTTTAATCATTGGTGCCATGCCATCCCTTTTGATAAATGATTAATCTGGAGTCTAATGTTATGGGAAATTTTACACATGATAAAGAAATTTATTCTGGGGCTTCCCTGGTGGCACAATGGTTAAGAATCCGCCTGCCAATGCAGGGGACATGGGTTCGAGCCCTGGTCCAGGAAGATCCCACCTGCCGCGGAGCAACTAAGCCCGTGCGCCACAACTACTGAGCCTGTGCTCTAGAGCCCGCGAGCCACAACTACTGAGCCCGCGTGCCACAGCTACTGAGGCCCACGCGCCTAGAGCCCGTGCTCTGCAACAAGAGAAGCCACCACAATGAGAAGCCCACGCACCGCAACGAAGAGGAGCCCCCGCTCGCGGCAACTCGAGAAAGCCCGCGCGCAGCAACGAAGACCCAGCCCAGCCAAAAATAAATAAATTTATTTTTCAAAAAAAGAAATTTTTTCTGAATCTAATAATACTTTGAGAGTATGTGAAGGGTTTTGACACAGATGTGGTCACCAGATGTTCCAGCTCTTCTGAGGAACCAGCAGAAGTAGCTGCATGATGGATTTAGGTTACTTAAAGGAAGATTTCCTCAGTCCTTTAAAACAACGAAATGAGATACTGAGGGAGGGCTGAATCTCCTCGTTTGGAGTTTTGTTTTTTGTTTGTGTGTTTAAGTGTACAGATGTTTACATGTTTATAACGCATTAATCACACTTCTGCCTGTGGATAATGGTACAGATTCTGTAAGAAGGCTTCCAGCTTTCATGTGTTATGAGAATAGACACACAGTATTGGGCTGCGAGCATCTTCCAGAGGTTCTGGAAGTCACCCCACATCAGCCAAAGCCCTGTGTGCACCTTGCTTTCTCTATCCCTTTCGACACGTTTGTAAACACGTACCCAGGAGAGCAGAGCACGGACCCTCTCGGTTTTTAAGTGGCACTGTGACGAGAAAGTGGCTGCCATTTCAGACAACGCGCTTACTGGATATAGTTTGCACTTCACAGGCTCTCACGCGTAATAGACTCCCATCCTTTCGTTTTACCAAAATGTTCTGGCAGGAGTTTACAGTGTAATGGAGGGAGGGAAGGAGGCATATAAACTACCTGCAATCCATTAACAACTACCTGTTGAAGAACATGCAGAGTACTGGACCTCACGCAGGCTCTGCCACGCGCACAGACCTTGCACACAAATGCAGGACCGTCAGCAGAGAGGCTGCTCCATTTGTTGCAGTCACTGTAGCATCATGAAGACACAGCCTAGCGTTAGCAACTTTTAAAGAAATCACCCACAGAGTAACGACTCTGTGGGACCGATATCTTGAACCTCAATGACCTGGGCTGAGCAACTGTGTTTCACACACCTCTGTCCGCACCAGTGGGAGAGAGGGGACTTTGAAAGCTAACAGGCAAGGAGAGGGACAGAATGTTTCCTTTAATCCTTCGTCAGAGCAAAAACATCAATACCTGCCTTGTGTGAGGAAATGTGTCGCTCAGGGACCAACCAGGAGAAGTATCGTGGAAATTACCCTGTGGTGGAAAGTGTAGATGTTTTTAGAATAGCCAGGATTTGAGTCATGTTATGGAGTTACACTTTACATTCTGGGCTTTGCTTTTTTTGGTAAATTATGGGTAGAGACAATAACAATTTGGAAAGCTCTATACACTTCCGAGAGTCCTCTTCTCTGCACATACTGAATGAGACGGCTTACAGGGGCTTTGTGGTGTAGTCATATCCCATCCCCAAACCAAGAAGGGTGCCTTAGCAAGCAGAGGCCATAAATACAGGGAGGGGTCCTGAAAGACCCAGTTACCTGCTTTACTATCATTATTCAAAGGGCTTCAAAGTCACGCCCACTGGAGCTGAGCCCAAGACTCTCAATGGTTCTTTAGAAGCTGCCTGGTCCCACTTCAGCTGGAGGTCAGAGCAGAGTTCAAACGAAGGGCTAAAAAGAACCTGCTTCTCTCTCTGAGGGCATGTCCGTAACACCCACCCTTTTCTGCTTATCTCCTTCCAGGAACACCAAAGCCCCTCTCTTGTTGAGATATCTCACAATGGCAGTCTAGAAAACTCCCCAAATCATCTATTCTGGTCACTCATACCTACAAAGAGGGGGCTGCAAAAAAAAAAAAAGGGATGCTGACAGGTAGCTCCAGTTACCAAGGACAACTTGGTGTGAATTTATTCGAATCATAATCTCATCAAACTTTAAGTCCTTAGTTTGGGTATTAAACTCTTCAATCAATTTCACTTAGTATCTTCCCAGACTTGTAACTTCATTGACACTCATTTCATAAGGGACATTCAGCATTAAGGACACCAACTCTGGCACCAGGCTGCCTGGGGTTTTTTATTCTTGAATCTGCTACTAGCTGCGTGACCTTGGGCAAATTACTTACTTTCTTCAGGCTTCAGTTCCCTCACCTGTGAAATGAGGTCATTACATTTTCCTGAGGATTAAACAACTTGAGAGAACAAGCACTTGTGTAACACTGCCCGGCACGCACACAGGTAAATGTTGTAAATGCGGGCATTTACAGGTGACAAGCACGTACCATTTCCCAAGTTTTGTGCTGGTCACTCCATCCCCAGATCTACACTAAACAAACACATCTTGCTATTAAAGAATATTTTTGGTAGGATAAAATGAATCTTTAATTCTTCATGTTTAACTCGGAAAAGACCAACATGCAAATACTAACCTTGGCCTTTGGGCCACACGTAGTTTTTCTGGGTTTACCACTTCACTGTTTTCAACAAAAATTCAGTACCTACTATGACCGACGACGCCGTGGATTTGATGAGGAAACGGAAACTTGGTCTTTGCTCTCAAGGAACTATTTAAGGCTGCATTAGTTTCCTCATCTGAAACGAAAGAGGCAACGCGAGACTTGAGCTGTTTAATGAGAATAAAGCAACGTGTCCTCCTGCACTACAAGCATCCAATAGAAGCAGTGTGCTCTCATATAAATCAAAGTATTCTCTAACTAGGTGGCTTCAGGGAGTCACGGCCACTGAGGAATTCCCACTCTGCCACGGAGGAATTTCCTACTGGAGAAGAGGCGAGAGGGGCAGGGGCTGGCACGGCGGTCTGCAGGCTCGCGGACCCCAAAGCAGGCAGGCAAGAGACCGGGTGCACGGTCCGCTCCCAGGGTTAGAACTGCTCCAGAGCCTGGACACCGCACGCACGCCCCACGCCAGTGTGGTCCTCGGCCAAACGCTGACGGCTCCGACCTCTCTGGGTTACGGCGCCACGGGGGCCTTCCGCGCCCGGCCCGGCGCTCGCAGGCCGCCAGTGCCGCTTACCTGGGAACCGACGGGAGCCTCTGCTTCCCGAGTCTGCCTGCTCACCTGCAAATGCAGACAGTGCTCCCGAACTCACAATAATTATAAAGACCTTTATGAGATAGTTTATTAAGCATTCTATCAAAATATTTAATTAAATTAAAAAGACGTGTATGAAAGCTCTAAGCCTAGTGGGAATACAGCCACACCGTGGTCGGCGCCAACGTAATGGACCGAGGAGATGGGAAGCTCCGATCGCCGCACCACCTGCGGCGGCAGGAGCCAGGCGAACGGCAACTTCCCGCACGCACCTCCCCTCTCCCTCTGCATTTCCTGTCGGAGGACTTTAGGCCGCCGGCCGGAAAGGCGCTCCTCCTCCCGTCACCTTTCCTTTAAAGACGCAGGCCGAAGCCCCGCCCACTACGGAAGGTGAAAGGGTCTCACGGCGGAGCCCGTTTGCGGGCTCCTTCTGCCAAACCTTACCAATCGGCGGCCCGGAACAGGTAAAGCTAAAGGCAAGGGGGCTGCGCGGGTGAGGGGACCTGCGGCGGGAGGACGGGGTCGTAGGGACGTGCCTGCGGAGGACGCGGCCTTGCGCTCGGCCGTGTCCCTGTCCCTGGAAGCTCAGTGCCGCCCCACCCGCCAGCGGACAGGCCCTGCAGACTGTGCCGCGGGTTCGGGGATTCGGCCGGGCTGTAAAGCCGTCTTCGAGCCCAAGCTGCTTCCGCGCGCCTCGGAGGCGCAGCAGCTAGACCCGCCGTCCAGGGTCCTTCAGGCCCCTGGACTTTCCGCCCAGCTATCCCGGTGCACGTACGGGCACGCACGCAGGCCGTACGTCGCTACGGCCCGCTCCGGCCCAGGCGCGCCGCGGGGGCGGGGCTCGGGTGGACGTGGCCTCCGCAGGTGCACGTGACCGGTCTGTTTGGCGCGCGGGGTTCCCCCCATCCCCCAGTCCCTGGCTCAGCGCGGAGCAGGGGAGGGCGAGCAGGCTCTTTGCACTCTGCGGCCAGAGAAGGCGGCGTAGTGGGGAAGGTCGCTGAGTGATCTGGGATTTCTTGTTTTCCCATTTACCATTTACTAGGCTCCACGGCATAAGACTCCTGAAAGAAGTAAATACATTTTCTTACTGAAGAGCCGCAGTTCCAAGTACAGGTTATGAGAGGCTTCAGTGTAAGGAAGCGCAGAGTGGAGGGCTCTGGAAAATCAGCCACTGTTGACCGTGCGCGGCGCGATGCGGGGAAGGGTAAACCGGATGCGTTCCCTGCTTCACAGAACTTACCGTCTGAGAGAAACAGTAATAAGATAATCACAAAATTATAATCGTGGAAAGATGAGCTGTTCTGTGGACGCACTTAACGCTGAGCTCAACAAGCAAATAGCGGGGGACGGGGCGGGGCGGGGGTTGACCAGGGGAGAGCTGGCCTAGTCAGGGAGGTAATCAAAGGAACGCCCTGAGAAAGACCCCGCTAGGCAGGAATGGAGTTTCCTAAACCAAGGGGAAGAGCACTTCAAGATCGGAAAGGCCAGGGTGGTTTAGGCATAAAGGAAGTTTGGAATGGAGTGAGGCCAGAAAGGTGCAAAGGACCTTTTGGCCTCCTGAAAGCTCTTGGTCTTTAATCTTCAGGCAGTTTTAAGGTGGGCGGGCCCTGGGTGCAGGCACAACACCAGCGTTGCAGAGAGGAGAACTGATTGCAGAGCTCATGGTGTAACGTAACAGCCTAGTTAGGAGACTGATGAGAATCCAAAGGAGAGATGGAAGATGTCTTAAGCTAGGGTGGTGGCCGTGGATATGGAGAGAAGTAGGTGGATTTATGGTGTTCGGAAGTAAGACTGAGGAGCCTGGGTGTTGGATTAGCTGTGAGAGTGCGGGAGAGCAGAAGTGGACAAGACGACGTGGCTCTGGACGGACTGAGATGTTGGTCCCTGAGATAGGGAGTTCTGGAAGGTGAGATGACCGTTTAGAAAATTAATATACAGGAATAAGTACAACCTTTAACGTTGAGTCTTGAGCTCAGGATTTAAGAGCTTTTCAAAAAATGTTTTCTGGATGGTTAACTTATTTCAATAAAATAACTAAAAAATAAAATAAATTTAAAATTTTATGGCTAAAGAAATGTGGTTAAGTAATTGGCCAAGATATATGTTAGCTTTTTCCAGTGTTTTAATCAGTGTTCTAGCTCGTCAACAGCTTGTCAGTGTGGAGAGAACTTTGTACAAAACCAGGGCCAGCGGACAGCAACCTGAAGGCTTGGTGACTGCAGTGCTCACCCCGGGCTGGAATGGGGCAGGTGGGGCAGTGGGCAGGCCTGCAGGCAGGAGGACTTAGTGAAACTCCTTTGGAAGGCGTAAGAGAGGATTCTTAAAGTCATCGGAATTGGCAAAATTAATTTCACAAATATTTAGTCCACTAGAATCCAGGTACCTTTTGATTCAGCCTCCCTGGAAAGAATAGATATCAATATACAATGTCAGCTATGTAGGAAAGAAAAGCAGGGAGTGAACAAATAATAGAAGTTATTTTCATCTCTTCAGTTGATAGGAGTTTGGTAACAAAGGTGTTGTCAAATTATGTGCGTAAGATTTGTACATTTCATTATATGTAAATTTTGCCTCAAAATGAGAAGAATTGTAAATGAATATTGAACTCTGGTTAATGATATGCATGCTGAAGTGTTTGAGGATGAAGTGTACGAGTGTCTGCAGCTTACTTTGAAATGTATCAAACCATAAATAAAATGGATGGAAAGAGGAAAAAATAGATGGATAGATAAACCAAGGAGAGCAACAGTGGAATCTGGGCGAATGAGTATTGGGGTGTTGACTATACAATCTTTCAACTTTTCTGAACGTTTAAACATTTTCATAATAAAAGTTGGGGAAAGTAGTCCTATAATAGGGAAGAACCTTTGTATTCTAGTTAATCACTAAAGGGATGTTGCCTATAAGCTTAAATTATACATAATGGTCCATCTCTGGGAACCCTGCCTCTAAGGCAAAATAAAGGCCTGGAAGCTAAAATACCTTTGTTCAGATCACAGAAAATAGCCGGACCAGGCCCACCTGTGAATGGCTGCAGGGAGGAAGAAATAACACATCCCCTCTGGAGTCTGGCCAGAACCAGGACTTTACTCCCTCCCCTTTCAGTATAAAAGAAGCCTGAATTCTAACTCGGGGAAGGTGGTTCTTTGGGACATGAGTCCGCCATCTTTTCGGTCTGCTGCTTTCCAAATAAAGTCACTGTTCCTTGTCCCAGCAACTCGTCTCTCGATTTATTGGCCTGTCATGTGGCAAGCAGCACGAGCGGGACTTGGTAACAGTTCTCAAATGTAGTTCCTTTCAGACAACTGAAGACTAATGTGAAAATATAAAGGACGCAGCCCTAAGCTCACCTGAAACCCACAGCATATGGAAGTACCACATATTTATTTCAGAATTGCCCACTTTATGGCTTAATGTTTAAATTATTTCCAGTTCTTATTGTAATATGTGGGTCAAACACTAAAATTACTCTGTTGTGTAAATTTGGAATAATGTAATTGACATTTTTTTCTTACATCATCCTGGGGCAGCTAGGGATGATGCTGAAGAGGTCCAAGAAGAGGAGTGAGGATGGAAAGTAGCAGGAGTTGCAGGAGAGGAACCACAGCCCAGAGGAGAGGGGGACTCTGGGGACATTTGTCAGTTTGTCCTCCAGTGCTTAGATGATGTGGAGTTTTTCAATGATCCAATCTCAAGTAAGTAAAGAACAACGAAGAAAAAGAAATCCTGTGTTTCTTTCTAGAATATGGAGTTAGCTACCGAACTAAAACTACCAATAGATGCAGCTCATACAGCACAGCGTGATTTCAATAAGGTCTGAGTAATCATGGACTCAGAAATGGATATCTCATATTATTAAACTGTGCATTTTAAGTAACTGACTTTAAGATAACTGGCTTTTAAAATATTTTTGGGTGTCTCAGAAACGACAGTTGTGGAGGTAAGGGTAGGAACACTCACGTATTTTGTCAGCTCACTTGTCATTTAAACCATACAGAAGCCGTGAGTTGGATATTAAGTGAAGAGGTTTGCTTTTCATGATTCCTAGTAAGTGCTTATTTTAACTTAGATTTGGTTCATTCGGTCTGTTATATATTTGACAGAGGAATCAAAGACATCTCATCAGAGAAATTGGCGCCCTATTTTGCATCAGCCTGGAAAGGTTAAGGGTGACCCCAGACATCCCAGCTTAAATTACTTGAACCCACTTACATTATAATGTTTTATTACTCATTTTCTTAACATCATCTTTTTCTGGGGGGTCCCAACCCAGTGGTTGTTAAAACAGGAGCGGGGTGAGGAAACATCTTGCATTTTGAAAAAGCATCCCCAGTTGATGCTGATAGGCTCCCATTTTCTGAGAACCATTTCTCTAAAATAGAGAACTTGTGTTAACTTTTAGCTGTTTTGGTTAACAACAAATTGTTCACATAGTACCTTAAACTGAAGCCATCACCATTTATGATGGTAAAACACTTTTAGACTTGATTTGATGAAAACCAGATGGAGAAAAAAAGGCAATTTGCATTAAAAAAAAATCAGCCATTAAGTTTGAAAAGTTCCTTACACATAGGCTCCACTTAGACATAGACTTACAGCTAATGAAGGGAATTTTTTTTTTAAGATATATAAAGCCAGAGTGCCCATTTATTAAATTACAGTAAATGTACAACTTACACAGACTGGGATAGTCATATTGGCATGACTCGTGAACTTTTTCCTCCCTGTAGGTTGTTGATTCTTTAAAAAAAAAACTTTTTAATTATGAAAAAAAATTTAAACATACAGAAAAGTTGAAAGATTAATAACTAAACACTCATATAACCATAACCTAGATTCTGCAGATTTTGCCATAATTACATTTATATTTTCTGCCGAACCATTTCAAAGTAAGCTGCAGATGTCACGACACGCTCCCTAAGGAGTTCCTAAGAATGCCATTTTCACAGTTGAGAAAATTAACAATACTTCTCTGATAGTATCTAATCCATCACGAATCTAGCCCATATGCAGATATTTCTCCTTTTACCCCCATATGTCTTTTTGGTTGCTTTTTTCTCAAACACAGTGAATTTTATGATTATGTCTCCATAGTCTTTTAATTTTTTTTTAAATTCATTTATTTATTTTTGGCTGTTGTTGGTTCTTCGTTGCTGCGCGTGGGCTTTCTCTAGCTGCGGCGAGCAGGGGCTACTCTTTGTTGCGGTGCGTGGGCTTCTCATTGCAGTGGCTTCTCTTGTTGCAGAGCACAGGCTCCAGTAGTTGTGGCTCGTGGGCTCAGTAGCTGTGGCATGTGGGCTCAGTAGTTGTGGCTCGTGGGCTCTAGAGCGCAGGCTCAGTAGTTGTGGTGCACAGGCTTAGTTGCTCTGCAGCATGTGGGATCCTCCTGGACCAGGGCTCGAACCCACATCCCCTGCGTTGGCAGGCGGATTCTTCACCACTGTGCCACCAGGCAAGTCCCATATGTCTCCATAGGCTTTTAATTCAAGTTCCCAGGGACACCTGACTTTTCTTTTTTTAAGACTTGAGGCCAGTGGTTTTGTCCCAGTCTGGACTTGTTAGACTGTTTCCTTGTAGTGTCATCTCATTCGTTCCTCTCTAGTTTGGCCCTTGTATCCTTAGACACTAGAAGCTAAGTGTAGAGGCTTGACACGGTTCAGGCTTCATCTTTTTGGCAGGACTGCTTCACGGAAGGACCATCCATCGCGTGAAGAGGTGAGTGTTAGACTGTCAGGATGCTGAGTCTGACCTCTGCTACGGGGTGACGGCCGGAGTGCGCCTTTCCCGCTTCAGTCTGGAAGTATTCTTTGGGTCACCCTCTGGCACCACTTGAATACCTTGTTTCCTCATCAGCTTTTTACCTAATGATTTTCGCATCCATTTCTGCCTGAGTCAGTGATTTGACTGGAGGTGGCAAAATGGTGGCTTTCAAATTACTTTTACTTTTCTTCTCCGTGTATTAGCTGGCATTCTCCTCTAAAGAACGCTTTTCTTCATCAACTGGGGGTGATTACAGTTCTTCTTAAAAAGGTAGGGTAAATGCTCAGTTCTTTTTCAATGACCAATTTCCAGAGTAAGGAGTCAGAGTAGCAGTCACATACAGTTGTGGCTAACTATCTTTCTTTTTCATGGAGTTCTGCATATTCGGTGTGTTGAAATGAATTTCAGTCACTGATGTTTAAATTTTCACACATTTGGCCCGTGGGAGTCTCTTCATGTGATCAGACTGTCAATGAAACGTAAACAAAATGGTAATACTATCAGGGAAACCTGAAGACTGGATATTTGAACATATAGAGGAATGATTATCAGTTGGGATGTGTTACTGTGTTTATTCAAAAGATACAAGAGTCCTCAGCTCTTACTGGAGTGTTTACTGATGACACAGGATTTACTCAGAAGTAGTTCACGGATGCTGGGGTCCCGGGAGTAGTTGCTGGTGGAGAGAAAGCCTGTTGGACCACGTGCTGCGAATCAAGGAGCTGAGTGATGGATGGGTGCCTAGGCCTTTATTTTGCTGTTTTTCTGTACATGCTTGAGAATTTTCCTAATAAGAAGTTTCTCAATTACTTGAATGTATGTTGATGTTTCCGATTCAAATTTCATATCACAGGTCTTTCCCTAACTCTGTTATTTATATTTTTATCTATGAAAAGCTTATTTTGAAGAAACAGGTATATCTTCCTCTTTGCTGATCCAAAGCCAAAATTTAGCTAGTGTTGAAGCATAATTGCTGTGTAAGTCAAGGAAATTTAAAGCCTTTTAAAATTTGAATAATAGCAAAGAACCTTTACAAAAGTAAAGGTAAATAATAATCATTTTAATTATTACATTAATAATTATATATTATAATTATAAAATTATAATATATACTTATATGGTATTATAATATATTTTATAATTTTTATAAATTTTATAATTTATATAAATTATAATTTATATAGTTTAAATTATAATTTATATAGTTTATATAAATTATATAATGTATAATTTATATATAATTATATATCATAATATATAAAAATATAATTATATATTAATATATTCAATTATTGTTATAATAATTTTCCACTCTTTACCTTTTCCTCTTCTTGGAAAGTGTTCTTAAAGCTTTAAAAAAACTACATTATCTTTCTGAAATAGTTTTTATTTTGTAAACAAATAGAATTTATTAGTATAAAAAATACTTCCTCCTTATAAAAAATTAGAGAAATAATGGTAATTAGGAAGAATAGGGGAAAGAAAATTACAGCGTCTTCAACCTTAAGGAGACCTCAGGGTTCTCCTTAAATTCCTTTTCCTCTTTCTCCGGTGCCTAGTTTGTTTATTCGCTTCCTTGTTTTACAAAGTCCTACCTACTGAGGTAGTATTTTCTATGTAGCGTGTTGGTAATTCATTACACAGGGCACACTAGCTTTCGTCTGTACCTGCTAGTTTCATCCTAACTCAGTGAAATTTGGGACTTGCTGCTGCTGCTGTTTTTCTGAGGATAAATGGAAAAGTCTTCTCCGGTGTCTTCAGACTTTTCTGTTTGGTTTGCCGGCTTCCGCCACGTGGCAGCAAGTATCTGAGTGTCTGTTACTGAACAGTAAGTATCTCAGCTATTTAAAACCCAGTTCAGTCCCACTGTGGAGCCTTTACAGCATCTGCATCCCCAGTTAATGACTGTCAGGTAACCCATTCATCGTGGATGAAACATCTGGCCGTAGATCTCACTGAGGTTGGTGGACATTTGAAATGCCAGCTGGGAATTTTTTTTTTTTTTGTAAAGTATGGATCATTTTATTCAAGGTTTATTCATAAATCTGACAATATCTTCTCACAATACTATAGAAAAGCACCAGACGAAAACTGACACGGCAGTATGATTGAATACTCCTGGAAAAAAGGGGCCTAGCTTTTGAATAAAGGAAGAAAATATACGGAGGAAAGTTCAATATCTCTAGAATAAAAAGAGCGCTCTTACGGCGCATCTGCGGTGGGGGGCGCCGATGCACCCGACGACCTGGAGATTTGCCCCCAGACACCGCCTGCCTCCTGGCGGTCTCCTTGGGCTCACGCAGTCATTCAGCACGTACGGTCAGCCCTCCGTATCCACAGGTTCCACATCCGTGGCTGCAACCAACCATGACTGAAAATACTCGAAAAAGAAAAAATTGCCAGAAAGTTCCAAAAAGCGACTGCGCCAGGCAACTATTTCTATATCATTTCCATTGTATTAGGTATCATAAGTAATCTAGAGATGATTCAAAGTGTACAGGAGGATGTGCGTAGGTTACGTGCAAACACTACAGCTTTTAATATAGGGCTTGAGCACCCTCGGAGTTCGGTGTCCGTGCCAGGTGTCCTGGAACCAGTCCCGCGTGGATACCGAGGACGGCTGTACGTACTGAGACAGGCTTAGGCGCTCGTGTGGGGAGCACGGCAGTGAACGAAGTAGACAAGTGACGTTTCCTCATGCCTACGTTCCAGTGAGGAAAGGCTGTGAGTGTTCGCGTGTAGATCAATGTATGTCGGCAGTGAATCTCTTTAAAAGGCAGGGTCGTGGGTTTGAAAGGATGGGATGTGCCGTTGACAGAGTGGACAGGGACGGCCTCGCCGAGGAGTCAGTGAACTGGCATCGTCTGAGGGAGAGGATCCCACCTGGGGCGGGGGCTGGGGGGACGGCGCGCCGGCGTTTACAGGAACAGCAGGGCGGCCCGTGCGGTTGGGCCGGGGAGCGCAAGAAGCGGGCTGGGTGCCGTGGGCAGGGCTGGCGGGGGGCCTGGTCCCGGGGCTCTGGAGCGAGGTGGGGGCCGCGGAGGGCTGTAAGCAGAGGAGCGCCGCGGCCTGACTTCCATGTTTTAAGGGGCAGGGGCGGCAGCGGGGAGGGTGGTCAGGAGGCTGGGACCTGATCCAGGTGAGAGATGATGGCATTTCAGGGGCAGGGCGATAGACAGCAAGGGAGAAGGTGAGCAGTGCTTGGATCCTGCTGATTTTTGGAGGGCGAACAATGGGATCTGCTGAAAAAGAAGGGGGTCAAGGATCACTCAGCTGTTTGGGGCCTGAGCGTCAGAGGGTGAATGAGGACAGGAGACAGGAGGACA
Organism: Physeter macrocephalus; assembly: GCF_002837175.3. Lineage (NCBI taxonomy): Eukaryota > Metazoa > Chordata > Mammalia > Artiodactyla > Physeteridae > Physeter > Physeter macrocephalus. The sequence continues at coordinate 5,263,665 of NC_041226.1, read as the reverse complement.
GAGCGGGGAGCGGGGAGCTCGGGCAGGCGGACGTCAGCTCTGCCCGTGCTGACTTGAGGGTGCCCGCTGGGTATCTGCGTGGAGGGGCGGGGTGGGCAGTGAACTCTGCGAGGGTGGCCTTCGGCGGGGGCCTGGGGGGTTGGAGCCAGAGCGACAGACCTGCGGGGGAGGCAGGTGAGAATGTGCGCCTCCCGTCACTTTCTGCAGTTTGCCGTTCATTCCCCCCACCCCTGTCACTGGTCGACGACGGGCGTGGTCGGTGGTGCCGGGTAGGAGGGCTGGGTTACCCAGCCCAGTGGGATCAGAGCTGGACCAGAGGGAGCTTCCAGTCTGAACGAACACCCCAGGTGATGCTCGAGCAGGTGCCCCAGGGAGCCTTCTCTGAGAAGCACCGTCTAAGGCACCGCATCCTCTTCTCTCTCATTGACGAGCCGCACACACCCACCTCTCTGGGTTCTTGATTCTCTCGTGTTTCTCAGCAGACGGGTCCTCTCATCACTCCCTCAGACACTTCTCAGGTCTACCTGTCGTGTGGATGGTAGGAGGGACACGTATTATGGTGGACAAGCAACTAACAAATCGAAATGCCCCTTCTAAGTGCAGCATTCATAGCCATGAAGTCAGACCACACGCGCCTGACGCTTTCCACCTTTGGCAGCAGTGCAGCACCTGCCTTGTGAGTGATGGATGTCGTTTATGAGGCCACTTTAACGTCAGGGCATTTCCTTTCTGAGAGTCCCAGTTCATTCTTCCAGGGGGTCAGCTGTCTTCCTGGAGGGGCCCCTTTCCCTTAACAGTGTCCTTACCTTTTGTAGACCATCAGATGTATTGATAAGTTGTTCATTACGTTCATGAAGAGGTGTCTGTGAGTCACCAGGGATTCAGTATTCTGCATCATCCTAAATAAAGCCTTAGGGTGATACCTGCTTTTGGAGCTGGCACTGTGAGAGCCATGGGGGACGGCGTCAGCTAAGATAACTTTTAAGTTTCCTGTGCATGGACCTGCAGTGGTCACAGGTGAGGTTCCCACAGGCTCACCCACGCCCTCCATGTTCCACAGCAACGACCCATGGGAATGAGTGACCAGACTTCAGTGAGCTTTTCTCCCTGCTTTTTAGGATGGCTGCTCTTCTTCTAAAGAGGTTAACATTACAAACTATAAAAACAGAAAATACTTGCATTAGAAAATGTTTGGGTAAATACGTCGTACAGAAGACGGCGCTGGCGGAGCCATCCCACATTGCCTCTGCCCCAAGCCCGTCCTGCCTCATTCACGCAGAAGCTTTTGGTACTGAAGACACCCAGGACAAGAGAGAAAAGGAAAAAAAGAATGCAACAGCTTTTCGTAATGTTGGAAGAAAAATTAACGAGCGCATCATTCAGGTGCTGGATGAGAAGGGCAACGACCTGGGCCCCATGCACCGAGCCAAAGTGATCAGGCTCATGGCCGAGCAGGACCTGCGGCTGGTGCCGAGGGACCCCGGCGCCCAGCCCCCGCGGTACCAGCTCATGACGGGCACGCAGATGTACCAGGAGCGGCTCCGTCTCAGAGGGATGGAGAGGGCCGAGCCCAAGCCTGGTAGGTACCTTGCTGTCTGCCCCCGAGGTCCTCAGGACTGCAGATCCACAGCGGGGGTCTGGCCTTTGCCAGGGCCCCTGTGACGATGGGGCAGTGAGAAACTGAGACGTCCTTTCACCACCGTTTCCAGTGTCTTTTTTGTCCACTTATTTCTATCCCTTTTTTTCTATTTTCCTTGCTACTCTTGTGTCTGTCATGTCTTCCTCTACAGCTGTGTAAAATGAGGGGAAAACAAGGTGACCACCACCAAAATAATGGGAACCCTTAACCCCCCCAACGGCTGCCTGGCCCCCCGGTGCCGGGCCCGGCAGAGTGGCGCACCGGTGTGATGACGTGGACAGGTGGGGCGGGCTCCTGGTCCTGTCCCGGGCCGCTCACCTGTCGGGGCGCCCTCCCCTGCTCCCATCATCTCTAAGGGCCGGGTGTGCAGTTAATCACACGGAAGCGCTCCCTCACTCTGAAGTGATTCCTGGAGCGTGCCCCACCCCCGTTTCGTAAGGGTAGGAACGCTCACGTGACGTGCCAGCTCACCTGTCATTTAAACCGTACAGAAGCCGTGAGTTGGATATTAAGTGAAGAGGTTTGCTTTTCATGATTCCTAGTAAGTGCTGATCATTACGGAAAACACACTGGGACAGAGGTCAGAAGGCTGGTCCCAGAGCTGCACAGTAAGGCCATGTGTCAATTTTCTGACACCACATTTAACAACAGGGATGTTGACTGGAAAACAAAAACTATCCACGAGAGGCCAGCTAGGGTGATGAGGACATCAAACTATGTCACGTTTAAAAAAAAAAGGTGAACAGCCTGAGAAGCTTGGTTCAGAGATGGCTGAAGGGCTGACAGAGAACTCAGACCAGCTGGTAGGAGCTGCAAGGAAGCAAAGAGGTGTTAATAAAAGAACTCCTTTTTAGAAAAATTACTTTTATTTAAATTAAGGAAGAAAAAATGTACGAAGAAAAGAAAGCCTAAAGAAAAAATATAATAAACACCTGTTACCCACCATCCAAAATAAGAATAAGGATTAACTGGTTCCTTTTAAAGGGCCATTTCTTTGTTCTTTCATCAGACAATGGTAACCATAAACAGAAGCATTCCATATTGAAATACTCTTACTTGGCAGGTAAAAAATTGGTATTTTACCTGTGTCTGTCTCTTGTGTTTAAATGTGTACTGGCATGTGAAACTACCGGACAGGACTTTTAGGGCCCCCGTAGCAATGTAGACTTAGGAGGGGCATGTGGTGAAGCACAGGCCTCCCACAGACCAGCACCAAGTCTCACTCTTTCAAACCAGGACCCACCCTGACAAAGGAACTGACTTTTTCTTCAAATATTGGACAACATGATTTGGACACAAAGAGTAAACAGATTCAGCAGTGGATCGAGAAAAAGTACAAAGTTCAAATTACAATAAAGAAAGGGAAGAATACAGAAGAGCCAGAAAACAAAATGGTAAGTAAAAGCAGGTGTGACTGACTGCTTGTGTGTGTTTGTTTTCTTTCTGATCTTAAAAATACAACTGTAGAAAATCTGGGAAATGTAAAGGCAAAGAAAAGTAACTACTAATCCTACCCAGTGACAGTAGTAGCTTTCCAATTTGTTTTTCAAAATGCAAAAGGTACACGTTACTTTTTCCATTGTAGCATAAATACTTCACCTCGTGAAAACACTCTAGTTCACAGGGCTTCCCTGGTGGCGCAGTGGTTAAGAATCCGCCTGCCAATGCAGGGGACACGGGTTTGAGCCCTGGTCCGGAGCAGCTAAGCCCATGTGCCCCAACTACTGAGCCTGTGGTCTAGAGCCCCCGAGCCACAACTACTGAGCCCTGTGCTCTAGAGCCCGCGAGCCACAACTACTGAAGCCCACGCACCTAGAGCCCGTGCTCAGCAACGAGAAGCCACCGCGATGAGAAGCCCGCACACCGCAACGAAGAGTAGCCCCCACTCGCCACAACTAGAGAAAGCCCGCGTGCAGCAGCAAAGAAAGACCCAATGCAAAAATAAATAAAAATTTATTTTAAAAAAACTTTTATAACTTACAGGCTATATGCTATTCTATTTTACAAACTGTAGAGTATCCAACACTTAAATAGGAAAGTTAGAAACTTTATGGGTTCATCTTTTAAAGTCTGTTTCCTCTTTACAAAGGCCTATAAGCAGCATTCCATATGAAGTCAAATTGTCTTCTAGAAAGTGTCTATCAGTTTACAGTCCCAAGAGAAGTCTGTGGAGTATCTACTTTGCTTTTGGAGTTAGACAACCTGCAGCATCTAAAAGGCAGCATTTATTCCAGTGGTTTTCAACCCTAGTTCCACGTTAGAATGACTCAGGCCTAGGGCCCGGCCCAGCCCAGCGCAGCTGATCCAGAACCTCTAGAACTGAGCTGTCTGCATTTTTCTAACCACCCCAATGACTCTGTGAATGAGTGCTGGGAACGGCACTGGGCTGACAACCTGGGAGGGAAGGAGGGGTTCTGCCAGTGCCCAAACCCACTGCTTTGCACTTTTTTCGAGAGGGTGGTCTGGGCCAAACATAGCCCCTCAGTGCCATGACGGCACTGATTTAAAACTATCAAGCCTTTAATGCATTAGCCTAGTTACGTGGAGTTTGTATAACTGCCTGCTTATTGTACATGTTTCAGTCAACTTAACCAGGTATGTACGATTCGATTCGGCAAGTCCCTTAAGTAGCAGCAATTTAAGCATGCTGGTTTTTATGCGTATTAGAGCATTAGCACGGGGAAGAATCAAAGATGTTGGTTTTAAAATTAGTCTTTGGCTGTTTTCCTTTTCTAGGAGGAGATATGTAATCAAATACTCCAGACTATGCCTGGAATAGCTACCTTCTCGTCCAGGCCACAGCCCATCAGAGGGGGAAAGGCTGTGATGTGTATACTTCGTCCCTTGAGCCAAAAGGAAGAGAATGCCTGCAGATCAGCTCTGGGGACCCAGAGAGGAGATGCTCTGAACAGAGAAAATGGAAACGACGGAGCACCCAATGCTCTGCACCAATGATTTTAATAAAAACGTGCTCTGAGAGAAAATAACTGAGCTGGCTGGTCTGCGGTCCTTCAAACAAAGCAGTCTGGTGTGTAGCTGGGGCCAGCGTCGCCACAGCGGAGGGCACCTTGCCTTTAGTGCAGTTCAGAAGGCAGTTCAGTCTCCCCGCTTCTGGGCAAAGACACGCCCTGGTCCTGTGTCCTTTTAGGAGGGATGTACCCACTGAGCCGAGAGGCCAGACTCCGTTTTTCACGAGACGGTCTCACCTTTGGGAATAAGGAAGACAGATTACAGGCAGGCCTCTATATCTGCGGGTCAACCAACAGCTGATAAAAAATATTTTTTAAAAAAATCCAGAAAGTTCCAAAAAGCAAAATTTGAATTTACCGTGTGCCAACAACAACTTACATAGCATTTTCATTGTATTAGGTATTGTAAGTAACGTAGAGATGATTTAAGGTATATGAAAGATGTGCGGAGGTTATATGCCAATACAGCTGACCCTTGAACTTAGGGGGGTGAGGCACGTGGAAACCTGCGCAGTCGAAAATCCTCATATAACTTTACTTGGGCACCTGCGGATTTTGGTATCCTGGGGGTTCCTGGAACCCATTCCCCATGGATACAAAGGGACGACCGTAACTCGAATTCAAAATCAAAACTACTGGAATCGTATACCTATCAGGTATACAACTATCGCAGTGTAAAGTAAGAAAGTGAAATCCACACAATTGCTTTGTATAGTAGTACAGCCTCACACAGTAATAAGTAGTTGAAAACATGCTAAATAGGCTGCACCTAGTTTAAGCAATTTATGTTTTTAAATTAACAGCTTGCTAAGTCTCAACTTACTTTGAGCTTCATTTTTTTCTTGTCAGGGTCATGCACCACGGCATGCCTGCTGAGGCTCTGCTACAATGAAGGAAAGAGAAAAACGGTTTTATTTGTAAAACACTGCCACTTGGTATTCGGTATCTGCTAATATGAAAACCCCATGAGTCATTTACAGAAACGGACAGCCGCCTTCCTGTTGCGTCCTGCTGAGGGATGTGACTCCACCACCGGAGCAGAACGGTTCCTTAAATCCTGCACTAAAATCACTGCCTCTTCCACGGACCCAGGTTAGGAATGTATACATTTTCACCACATGTGCCCGTGGCTTCCTAGTCCCTTCACAGTCAGGGGTTGGGGGGCCAGTCCTGAAAACCCTTCCAAGATGAAGGGGGCTCTTCTAACTGAATCTGTGTCGTCAGCATTGCCAAACACCGCTGGAAAATCTGACCCAAGTCCTGCTGCCCTTAGCACGAACACTGACCACCAGCAGTTCCGTGGTTTTCTCACGGTCTGGGCTGTGCTAAGCCGGCCTCACCCCCACTTCAGTCTCTACCATTGTTCACACGAGCGCCTGTGAGAGCACCAACCGGGCGCGGGTCCTCGGAGCCGCACGGGCCCCTCCACCTGGGGTCACGGTCTCCAAGTCTAGACGAGTGTCCCGAAGCTCTAAGGTCCCCCATGTCCTTGTCTCTTGCTCTCCTTCTCAATCCCCAGATGATGGCAGCCCAGGACACCCCAATATCAGCAGACTCATAAATAATAAGCATGTAGTACCAGAGGCCACTGGGTCTCAAATTCCGTCACGTAAGAATCACCTGGAAAGTTGGTGACGACACAGATGACTGGGCCCATCCCCCAGACCTCTGATTCAGTGGGTCTGGAGTGGAGCCTGGATGTGCATTTCTTGCAAGTTCCCTGGCAATGCTGAGGGCCAGACTTTAAGCAGCACTGGCAGGGGCCAATCTGTCTGCAGAGTTTGGTGGAGAACCACTCCTGCTGGAGCAGGAGTGAAGGGCCGGAGTCCCCCCACCAGCCTCCCCATCTGCCGCCTGGGGCCAGGCTCCCTGGAGCCCAGCAGCCCCCAAGGACGGCGCCCTGCTCACCTTCATGGCAAATGTCTTGCCGCAGCTGGCGTGCTCACACACGAACGGGCGCCGCTCTTCGTGGAACGAGAGGATGTGGCTCTGGAGGTTGAACACGGTGGTGTAGGTGCGGCCGCAGCCTTCCCTGGGGCACCGACACACGTCCCTCTCTGGGGTGTGAGTTCTCATATGCTGCTTCAGGAAATCCTTGCGCTTAAACGTTTTCTGGCACACGTCACATGTTATGTCCTCTGCAGGAGCAGACAAGAAAACAGAGCCCGCTTCCCAGGTGTTACCACACAGGAGAAACTGACAGGGAACGTATCAAGCAACGTATTTGATGCCCAAAGCCTTATGATGACACGTAAATCAGAAATCTGGGAGGAAACTAACTCCAGTTTTAACTGCTTGAAAGTGTGCCTCAATTTTTCCAAGTTCCTACATGACGTGAAGTCCCTGTTTTCGTCTGCCAGCAGCAGGGGTTCTCCACCCGGGGGCGCAGCAAGGGGAGGGAGTTAAACAGACCAGTCTTCTTCCGTGTCCCCCAACACAAAGGGCACACTTCCCACACTGCCCCGCAGACACCAGCCAGTGCCTCCCCGGAGGCCTCACCTGCCCGAGACTTTAAAATGTGCACAGGCCTCGGCCCAGGACCACGGATCTCTGCTCACATGTCAAACAGCTGAGGTACCCAGCACTTACCAGATATACTATAGAAACTGTATTTCCAAGTGCATATTTAATGTTTCACCCTTTAAAAGCACCCGATCAGTTTCACAGGGGCAGATATTTATATCATGCCCCTCATGCCTGCCTTACCTTTATGGGCTTCTCTCACATGTTTCAGAAGCTCTGTCCACGTTGTTGCCACAAAAGAACATTCTTTTTGACACATATAGCCTATTTCAAACAACAAAAAAAACCAGATTGGTGCATTGCCTTTTGTGAATACTCGGCATAAATACCAATCATAATTAGATTGAAAGAAAATTATCATAAAAAACAAGCAAATTATCAAAAAAATTAGACTGCAAGGAAACTTACATGCCTATATAATTTTCCTCCTACTTCCCAATATCCTGTTAGCCTCAAGAGGTAGCTATGAAAACTAAGAAAAGTTTATTTTACAGTAAAACCAAACAACTGCATGTCAAGGTCCTTCATATAGGCTCTCCCTTCAGCAGGGCTTCATGAGGAGGCCCTCCCTCTCCTGTTCTCAGTGGGTTGGGTACACGGCCCACGGATTCCCAGCTGCTGTGATACCCCCCCCAACCCCGCCTCCATGGCTCAAGGCCCCTTTCCGCTCCCCCTGCTTTATTTACCTTTGCCTCTTTTTTTTACTCAGCCCTTTGCCCTGGATAAACCACCAAGGATAACCGTGCCCACCCCCAGCTTCCTGTAGTGTCAATATCTTGTAAATTTCATGCTGCAAAAATGAACTAGGAAGAAGCAGCTAAGGGAAAAAAGAAAACAAGATTCCAGAGAAAAACTGTGAACAAAAATGGACCCTGTGGGGGCTTCTCTGGTGGCGCAGTGGTTGAGAATCCACCTGCCGATGCAGAGGACACGGGTTCGTGCCCCGGTCCGGGAAGATCCCACATGCCGCGGAGCAGCTGGGCCCGTGAGCCGTGGCCGCCGAGCCTGCGCGTC
>NC_041226.1:5240368-5255457 GCF_002837175.3 Physeter macrocephalus | reverse complement strand
AAGGACACTGTGCAAAGCACTAGAACTGGATTAGTCAGTGTAACAGTCAGCCTGAGCTTCACCCAATAAAATACCAGATAGAAACTAAAAGACTCAACTACTAGTCTCTTGTTTAAAAAAAAAAAAAAAAAAAAAAAAAAGTGACTTCCCTAGTGACGCAGTGGTTAAGAATCCGCCTGCCAATACAGGAGACACAAGTTCGAGCCCTGGTCCGGGAAGATCCACAGGCCACGGAACAACTAAGCCCGTGCGCCACAACTACTGAGCCTGCGCTCTAGAGCCCACGAGCTACAACTACTGAGCCCACATGCCACAACTACTGAAGCCCGCGCACCTGGGGCCTGTGCTCCCCAACAAGAGCAGCCACCGCAATGAGAGCCCCCGCTCGCCGCAATTAGAGAAAGCCTGGGCACAGCAATGAAGACCCAACGCAGCCAGAAAGAAAGAAAGAAAGAATTTTTTTAAAAAAGTCATATAAATTCTAAGCCTTGGGAAACTGGAATATGTATCAAAAACCCTTAATGGAAACAGAAGAGATTCAAGCTGTTGGCTTAATCAAGTCTTTCTGAAAAAAGTTACAATCTGATTACTCCAAAAACCTCCAACTATAATCCAAGTTCTTTGAATGCCAACAAGGAAAGAGAAGAGGCTAAAAGCAGCTCGGGCTTCCCTGGTGGCGCAGTGGTTGAGAGCAGAGGACACGGGTTCGTGCCCCGGTCCGGGAAGATCCCACATGCCGCGGAGCAGCTGGGCCCGTGAGCCGTGGCCGCCGAGCCTGCGCGTCCGGAACCTGTACTCCGCAACGGGAGAGGCCACAGCAGTAAGAGGCCCGCGTACCGCAAAAACAAAAACAAAAACAGGAAGCAGCTGAAGCAGCAAAGGCACGGCTGGAGTCCCAACCCTTTCACAGGAAGAAGCGTAAGCAGGCACGGCTGTAAACAATAAACGTTAACTCTCAACAGCAACAACAGGGAGTGGGAGGGCAGACGCAATACCCAGCGCCCCTTTGGCCAAGAGCATAAAACCTGAGCAAGCAGATGGAGCCCCTGCCCACGCAGTTTCAGCTTCTCAGGCTGACCACAGACTCGAGCAGTCGGAGAATTAAACGAACACGCTCTACTGCTGGTGTGCCCGTCAGAGCGGGCACCAGTACGTACCCTCGTGGACCTTCCCGTGTCGCTTCAGACTGCTGGGGGAAGCAAAGCGTTTTCCACATCCTTCGTGGGTGCACCTGGGTCAACAACACACGAGCGTTAGCTGATCCATTTTCAGACAGAACTGTACTTAAACAGTATGTCGTCCTCATCTTGCCAAAGTCTCCTCTTCCCACAACCAAACCAGTCATAAAAACGGGATTTCAAATTCAGACCTAGTTGTAGGTGAAATGCAAGTTACTTCACCAGCCTTGGGCAGAACAAACGGAGAGAAAAAAGTCATTACTTTTTTTTTTTTTTGCTTATGTGATCAAATTAAACAGTTTTCATTTTTATACCTCTGAAAATATACCCTGTTTTCACGGCAACAGAAAGATGGCCCGGGTAAACACCTAAGCCATCCTGAGTCATTTCTGTCTAGTTTTTCTAATGATGTTGCCATGGGATGGTGTGAAAAGAAAACACAGCAGCAGATGCATGGCCTCTGGGGGCCCCTTCTGCGCTCAGGCCACCAGCGGCACAGGAAGAGGCGGCAAAGCTGCAAGCAGGGACAGGCGCTGTCACGGCAACAAGTCCCAGGCAGGGGACAGCCCAGCCACGCACAGCACCAGCCAGGGCTCGCAGGACAGCCGTCAGCAGGTGCCCTTTGCAGGTGTCTTCCAGTGCGTCCAGTCACCTCTTCCTGTTCCTCCTGAAACCCTCTCTGATGCAGGCTAAGCCCAGATACCTTTGTTCTACGGGAAAGAAATACTTAGCACGTTCATAAGGACACTTCACACCATTGAACAGGCTCTATTTGAATAGTTAAGACCTCAGCCTTCCCTTCAAGCTTAACCACAATTGTACTAATTTCACAAATTATTCTGAAACACATTAAATCTTTCTTTTAGAGAAACAAAAGCACAAACTTTTGAAATGCCCCAATACATAAATGGGCACACACTGTACAACTTAACAGGAAAATGTTGATTAAGAAACTGTTTCTGAGCATTGGTATGCAACCTATGCATTTACTCTTATCCCCACCCGAACTTTAAGAGGTTTTCACCCACGTAAAGTACCTACTCGAACAGCGGTTCGTTGGTGTGCTGGCACTGATGGATTTTCAGCTGCTGATGCTTCTTAAAGGTCTTCTTACAACCTTCGAAACTGCACTGTTTAAGTAAAGGTTAGTCAGTCTCAAAACAAAACAAGGACAGTTCATAACAGAATCCTCTCAAGATAAAAATATCGCAGAAATTACATACTTGCTACTTTCACCCATTTAGTTACTATAAAATTCAAGAAGCTTTGAAGAGTAACACATATGAAACAGCAAAAACGTTTCATTTGGGGTAGCCTACCAACAATATACCTTAATTAGCAAAAAAGTTTGCTTTCAAAATAAACCATTATTATGACAGCTAGTGTCAAACTAAATTCAGATATTTGACCGACAAAATTTGGTTGATGAAAATTTTAGACACACAGGCGATAAACATAAAAAAGTCAGAATTTGAGCATATAAAATCATTCATACTTACTACATATTGTTTTTGCTGGTTTTCATGTTTGCGTTCAAAATGTTTCTTCAAGTTTGATTTTGTGCTGAATTTCTGATCACAGCCACTAGCTGTACAACTGTTAGGAAATTGCATAAACCAAAATATTAACAAACCAAGGGAAGAGAAATTTTAAGACGTGTACATCCTCCCACTTTATAAAAGCTAATCATTCCACAGTATAATAAAAAAGTCTTTAACAAATTCCAAAGTGTTAAGCCACAGCACATAACGCCTCTCAATTTGACATGATTATATGTAACGAGAGATGCATTTTCTTGTTAGGCTTCTGAAGTTCAGCACAGTGCGGCAGGCACTGTACAGCGGGCAGAGGGGAGATGAAAAGCACTAGCACCAAAAGCCTAACTGCTTAGACCTAAATCATGCTTAAGTTAAATTGTTCTCAGTTTAGCATCTGATAACTTTAATTTTGCTTGAAACGTCTCTACAAACTACATTTCCAAAAAGACCTCAAACAAACAAAACAAACAAACCGGTTTCAGCTTATTATTAGAGGTAAAAAACAGATGTTAACAGAAGCATAAACCATTAGGCCCTGTGACACAGTAGTTCCCCTTAATGAGTGTTTCTACATCTTGACCTCGAATTATCTAAATTCTTTGTGATTTTTAACATGTGCTCTTTTTGTGATGAGTTTTCACAAGCCGGATGGATGAAGCAGGACTTCCTTTACAAGCCCTCATCTTACCCATCATTCACCGATAAACCCCGAATAACGCTCCTATCAGGCACCACGCCACCCACAGGGACAGGCAGAAAAAGGTGGAGACCGACAGTGCAGAGTGACAGCGGGAGAGATGCCCGAGGCCGCTGGAGGGACACGAGACGGCTGCTGTGGCAGAGACCACCCACCCCAGTTCCAACACACACTGTTTCTGACCTCAGGAACAAAATGCTGACTCTCAGCTGGGTTCACAGCCAACAGAAACAGAGCTTCTTCCAGCCTCCCTTGTAATGAGGCGTGGTCCCACAGCTAAGCTCTGGCCCATCCCGCTCAGCTCCCGCCAGGTGTCTAAAAAGGGGGCACACCTCTTTTGCCCCTCCCTCCATCCCGGTGGCAGGAATGCTTATGTGACAGCTGGAGCTCCGACAGCCATCTTGGACCATGAGGACTGCAGAGGAAGTTAGGAGGAGCCCCTATCCACCTGGGCCTTTCTGCATCTTAGTTATGCAAGAGAAACAGAGACCATCCTGCTTAAGCCTCTACTGGGCTGAGTTTTCCGTCACTCTTGACTTCAATCCTGACGCAGACATCTAACCCAACACCACCGTGGGGCAGGACAGGGCCAGGAAAGTCCTGCCAGGAACCAAACAGCAGAGGCAGGGGGCATGAGACCCCCTGGCAAAGTTGGGGCTGGGAGTGCTGCTGGCCAGTTAAGCAGAGCTGGACCACCACTTCCTGTCAGAGTCCAGCAAATGGGGCAAGACCACGGAAGTACCCAGGTACAAAGGTCATTACCTAAGTAGTGCCCAAAACCACTGCCCAGTTTTAGGAAGGGAAGCAGTCTGGAGAGCGATGTGAGAGAGGGCCGGGGAAGCAGCCTTCGAGTGAGGCGTGCAGGCCAGCGCCCGAACCGAGACACCGGCAGCTGGGAGAGGGGAGAGGCCCCGAGGGGTAAGGACAGCCCCTGCAGACCTCCTGCTGTGGAGGACGGGAGGGAAGGACGAGGAGTCCTGCGGGTCAGCAAGCAGGCGGTGATGCCGCCCGACAAGAAGGGACCAAAGACAAAGCTTGTGGACCGTCAGGGACCCGGGCCCCATGGAACCAGGGAGACAGCCAAATAACGCCGCCCAGCAAGCAGCTGGACTTAGAGAGGGATCTGGGCTGGAGAGCAAGCCGGAAGAGACACTGCAGTCGTCCTGCTCCAGCAGGAGGAGCCCTCGCCGTTCTCTCCGACCCGCGCATCCGTATCCAGCCCCCTTTTTATTTAAGACTTAGTTTTTTAAATGGTATACAGTCACTTAGCTCAGAAACCAAACGCGTGGAAAGGGACACAGCTGCACGGTTCCTTCCACCCCTGCCCCTACCAACCCAGGACTCCCACCACTCCCAAGACAGGCAACAATGTTCTTTAGTTTTGCTATGTAGCTTTTAGGACTTCTTTATACAAACAGAAGCAAATATAAATAGAGGACTTCCTGTCTACCTCCCCTGCTCTTTTTTACACAAACAGGTAGCCCAAAATACACCCTCTTCCGAACCTTGGTTTTTCAACTAATAAGCCCCAGAGATTTTCTTACAGTTTCACAGGGACACCTGCATTCCTTTCTCCCACTGTACAGTATTCCACGGTGTGGATATACTTTAACTGGTCCTTCCTGCTGAGCAGGCGGGCTGCCTCCATCTGTGACTTAACAAGCCCTCCAGGGGATTCTGATGGACCCCAAATTCGAGATCCACTGCTTTAAAGTAGCTCATTTAAAAGAAAAGCAGTAATATCTACCTTTTCAGAGATAATGAGCAACTCCATCGGAGAAGAATGAAATTAACACTGGCATGGCAGAGAAGTGGGGGCTTAATTGAAAGAAAGAGAAGATAAACTGTTAAAGCTCTACTTCCCCGCGCATATGCCTCTCATCCCAGCCGCTGATTGGTTCGTAAAGACCCTGACGATGCAGAGCCCAGAATCTGCCAGGGAACCATTTTCCATCTGGTCTGAACTTTTCGAGGTTGATTTCCCATTTAGGATATACTTTAAAGGGAGACGAGAGGATGCAAACTCAAGACAACTTCCGACGAAGGCATCCCGGAAGTTCTCACACGCAATGACCCACAAGGACGCAATGACCCACAAGGCCCCGACGCTCTTCACACATTCCAAACCCTGTCTCAGGAGATGCAGGTGAGAGCAGCTCCGCTTTCTTCACCTCGAAGGTCATCAGCCAATTTTCTGTGCCAAACACCACCCACTTCAGAGGCCTGAAGACAGTTCTCTACTTACACAAAGGGCTTTTCTCCGGTGTGAACCAGGGCGTGGCGGCTGAGGTGCCATTCCCTAACGAAGGCCTTGCTGCACCCGTCACGGTCACAAACAAACGGTCTCTAGAAGGAAGGCGACAAAAAGCACGTCAATCCTGCCTGCGTCAGTGGCTCTGGTGTTACTTCAAGCCCTAAACTATCTGATGGGCAAAGCCGTGGACTCTGTCTGTAGAGGTGGTTTCCCCCCGGTAAGTGCTGAGCACCTGCTACGGGAGGCCAGGCAAGGATCTCCCGCCTGGGGTTACACGACAACCGAAATGCCGCAGCTGCTCACAAAGCTGGTGCGGCAGGTTCTGTTCTAGGAACACCATGTGAAACCAGCGGGCAGCCGTCACAGTGCTCGTACAGCATTGTGAACCGGCTCCTAACCTGCCCCAGGCTTCAGCAGCGACCCCTTAAAGACTTCCTGCCGGCTCTCAGCGCGGCCTGCGTGCACTGATCCTCTCCTCCCGCACAGCACCTCCGCATCCATTCAGAGCCCGGGGCAGGCGGCCTCTCTGGAGAAGCCCACTGTCTGCTCACAGAACTCCTGGCACGGCTACAGAAGAGTGTGTCACATCCGAGACAGCTCACAGGTGCCCGGACACACACAGCTCACGGCCCGAAGTGCAACCACCACGTGGGACCCAGCAGTTGGGAGGAAGGGCCTCCGCTCTGAACCCATAGGAAAAGCCAAAACATATCCCCCGTATAACCAGTTCTGTGCACTTAACTATGGAAAACATGCCCCAGAACAGTCCAGGAAGGAGGTACCAAGGCCTCAAAGGACGCTACTGGTAGCAAAGCAGGTGGACAGGAAGACAAGAGCCGCGTTACCAGGGCAGGTGCACAGAACTCTGCACAGCCCGTCATGGAGGACGTTCGAAAAATATCTGTCAAATCAATGTGAGATTTGGGATGACAAGACTCCAAGTTTTCTAGCCTGTGTGAAGGAAGCTGGGAGTGCCAATATCCTAAATACAGCCCACGAGTCTGAAAGGAAACGTAAGGTCTCATCTGGAATCCTGGTAACAGGGCCCAGAATTTAGGGGGGTTGAACGGGCGAAGCATAAAGCATGTCATGAAGGAAGCCCGTCACAGGGTGAGAAGAAGCCAAGGGAGTGGGGCAGGTGGAGAAACTTGAGGGCGGGAGAGGAGCCAGGGGAACGGGTCAGCGAGCGGGACAAGGTCCGGGGAGGGAATGGTCAGCCTTCAAATGCTGCAGGGTAAGGGGGACAGGCAGCGTGAGGTCACACGGAGGGCTGACCTGTAAGTCAGGAAAGTGCTCGGAGTGGAGGCAGGAGCCGCAGCACCCTGGTTAAGGGCCTTCAGCTGACGCCCTGAGAAGCCAGACTCCGCAAATCCCGGGAAACTCGGCCAATTCCTAGGCCTCCATGAGCCGCCCTTTGCTCACCTGTCACCTTCCAAAGGCTTCCTACTGCGCTCAAAACAAAACGCAGGCTCTAAACCCATTTGCACCCTGGCCTACAAATGACCCTCCAGGCGTGCCCCTCAGGCTCCCCTTGAATGGTTCCCCCACCCAATCACATTGGCCGGCGTCCACCCCCAGGACCACACGCTCCTCTGGCAGTTCTCTCTGCCCGGGCTGCTTCTCCCTCCAATGTCTGCAGGGCTGAGAACATTCCTTCTCATTCAGGTCGAGAGAGAGGCCTCTCCGGACCACCCTCCTGCAGCCCTCTCTTCACTGCGTCGCACTCCTACTTATTCCGCTGTCCTCCCGCTTAAAGCATAAGGTCCGTGACGGCAGAAACCTTGCCTGTCGTATCGGCTGCTCTCCGGGCCAGGACGGTACTCAACTATGAATGAACGAACACATGCTGCTTGCAAACCTCCAGTACTCTAAAGTTCTCCTCCATTCTGGTCCCAGGAGGCGAGGCCTTTTAAGGCAGGTTGGGGGTGGGTGTGGGAGGGAGTATTCCAACCTTGCAAATATCTACACGTTATGGGGACGTGGCGACTGGCCACCACTCAAGCTCAAAAAAGGGGAAAGTGTTGCTTAGTGAGCCTTGAGCCCACGGCAAGGATATCTCGGTCCTAGAACTCCCTGTCTACCTCCCCAGTCCTTCCCTGCCCTAAGGCATGGCTGGTTCGCCTGTGCGGTCCCGGGGGCCAAAGCTGAACGCGTCTGCACACGGACGCGCGGGACCCTCGGGCAGCGCCCACCTGGCGCGCACCGCACCACTACTCCCTGGCCTGGACGCCACGCCCCCCGCGGCCACGCCTTCGGCCTCGTTACCTCCCCCGTGTGCTTGCACAGGTGCGCGTCTAGTTTCCAGGCCTTGTTGTAATAGGCGCTGCAGTCCGGGAAGGAGCAGATGAACCTCTGAGGGGGCGCCGGGGGCGACGGGGCTAGGCTCTCGCCGGCCGCGACGAACGCGTCGGCGATGGTCAGGGACGACACCGCCTCGGCGACAGAGGCCGGCGGCTCCAGGGTGCCCGGGGTCAGGCACTCGGCCACGTGCTGAGCCACGTGCCGCGAACCGAGGCCGACCGACCGCTCCGGGAGATCCTACGCGCGCGGTCCGACCACACTTCCGGTAGCGCGGCCCCGGCGGGGCGGGGCTGGAGCGCCGGCGCAGTCGCGCATGCTCCGAGAAGCCGCTCGCCGGCCCGCGTTCGCGCATGCTCTGAGAGGCTCCTCGCCGGCCCCCGCCCCTCCCGCCCTGGGGCAGGAGCGGAAGCGAGGAAAGAGTGGCCGGGCCCTCATCCTCCCCGCCAGCAAAAGGTGTCCGCGAGTCGCAGGCCTTGTGATGGACCCCAAGGAGACTGTTAAATGTGTTCCCATCCGCCACCACCCTTTTCAAAGTACTACCCTTGCATGACCTAAACTATCCAGTTCTTACTACATTCTGGGTTTGTCGTCTTTATGGATTCATTTCCTGCAGGCTCTCTACATGCTCCCTCTGCAAGCCCCCTGGCAGTGCATCCTAAACTTGCTTAAAATCACGTGGAGACCTATTAAAACTTCCAAGCCCAGAGCATATACCGGACCAATTAAATCACAATTTCTGTCGGTGGGAAACAGGAGTCCATAGTCTGGAAATTCCCCAGGTGATTCCAACGTTCAGACGAGTTTGGGGACCGTTGCCCTGAGGCCTTGCTGCTCAGAGTGTGGTCTTCGGGTCAGCAACATCGTTCGTTAGGAACCGCAACCTCGGACCTGCGTGAATCGGAGAGGTCTCTGGGTGATCTGACACTCACTGGAATTTGAGAAGCACTGTTCAGAGCCTTGAATGGTATGGGTATCTTTGTTTATGGGGACCACATGTTTAAAGGACATCCTTGGATGAGGATAACAATGACAGGATGGTCTGATGTTCCCCCAGGTGTGTACTTTTCACAGACTGCATCACTCTGAATCATTTGGCAAGCCCTTGTCTGACGGTGATGAGCAGTGCCTGCAAAGAAGTGCAGTTCTGAAAACCAACCAGGACTCCCACGAGGAAAATGGCCTGTCTCGTCGGGTGTCAGGGGGACTGGGAGAGGAAGTCTGGGACGCGCATACGCATGCTGCTTTTCTCCTTTGCTGGTCCAACCCCTCTTCAGGGGACAAGTCCGCAGACGTCCCTCCTACAACTCTGCACATCTTAAATGGTTTCCCTGGTGCCGTTCTGGCTACCTCCTCCGCATTCCGCTCTCCCCCGGCCGTGGCGGGGTTGCGTGGTGACCCTCGTCCTCTTCAGCCCTTCTCTTGGCCTCCTGACGCACACCGCGCTCCGTGCCTCTGCTCCTGCCTTCCCAACTTCTCGCATCTCCTTAACCAACGGCTCTCCACACCTTCTTCTCGGTACCCACGTCTTCGTGCTCAGCCCCCTGATGTGAGGTATTGCAGCGGGGAGCACCGACTTTGAAGTCTAAGTCTGCATTTATTACCTGCAGGACTTTGGATAAGGTTCTTTGAATCTCTTTTCTTACCTTTAAACTGGACCATTGGAGTCATTCTTGGAGTGAATGAGATTGTATTAACCGATAGTTCCATTCATTATGTGCCACTCCCTGAGCCAAGCACATTTACCAGCAACTCTTAGTTCTCCCAACAACTCTGCATGTAAAGAAGCTGATACAAGGCTTCCCTGGTGGCGCAGTGGTTAAGAATCTGAGTGCCAATTCAGGGGACACAGTTTCGATCCCTGGCCTGGGAGGATCCCACATGCCACAGAGCAACTAAGCCTGTGTGCCACAACTACTGAGCCTGCGCTCTAGAGCCTGCAAGCCACAACTACTGAGCCCACTGAGCCTGCGCTCTAGAGCCTGCAAGTCACAACTACGGAGCCCGCCAGCCACAACTACTGAAGCCCGCGCACCTAGACCCCGTGTTCTGCAACAAGAGAAGCCACGACAATGAGAAGCCCGCACACAGCAACAAAGACCCTACACAGCCAAAAATAAAAACAAATAAATAAATAAATAAAATTTTAAATGAGAAGCCCGCACACAGCAACAAAGACCCTACACAGCCAAAAATAAAAATAAATAAATAAATAAATAAAATTTTAAAAAAAGAAGTGAGCACTAACTCTGGTGTTAGTAATTTTAAAAGAAGCGGATACAATCCAGGCCGTGCCTTTTCTTTCTTTTTCTTTCTTTCCTATGAACTGATCCATCATCCACCTCTATCCTCTCTGCAGTTTACTCTTCAATGTGTTTTCAACATCCCACATTTCTAAATGAGTGGATTTTTTTTTTTTACTAAAGTAAAAAACATCAAGCAGTCACCTCCAACTCAACATTATTTGCAAGTGAAACAATCTTACCATCTCCACCTGGTTACACCTCCCTCCCTCCCGCTTGCTCCCTGCCTTTCTTGCCATTGGCAGTGTGACCCTGTCTGCCACTCACGAAAATGTAGAACAGTGGTTCTCACCCTGGCAGCACGCTGGAGTCACCAGGAGCTTCTGAAAAGGATGTCTCTTGGGCCCCACCCGCACCAGTGCAATCAGCCCCTGTCCCTCCTCCTTCCTCCCCCCATCCCTGGCCTGGCCGACTTGCGCCCCTGCCTGTCCATTCCCTCCCACCTGCTGCCCAGCTCTGCTTTGCTCTGAGCCTGGATACCTGAAACAGCCTCTCAACCGCTTTCCTACCTTAACACTCTCCTGCCTCTAATCTCTCCGTAAAACACCTGAGACTTTCTAGGTTTAAGTTTGCAAGACTGGCATTTGCAAAGCATTTTTATTCCTCTTAGCTATTATTCCTACAATTCAGGTAAAAGCACTCAGGTGGGAAATGGGGTCCCCGGGCTCAGGCCCCCTCCAGGCCCCGAATGGGCTTCGTAGTTTGGCAACCCAACTCTGAATCCTGGCTCTACCATTTACTATTTGGCCTCGAGAGAGTTATTTAATTCCTCTGAAGTGTGTGTTACCTGTACAATGGGGATAATGATATCTATGCCACAGTGTTGCTGGGAGACAATTAATTCATGTGAGGTGCTTAGCTCAGGGCTCAACATAGTAAGTAATCAAAAATTAGTAGCCTTTGGGGCTTCCCTGGTGGCGCAGTGGTTGCGCGTCCGCCTGCTGATACAGGGGAGCCGGGTTCGCGCCCCGGTCTGGGATGGTCCCGCGTGCCGCGGAGCGGCTGGGCCCGTGAGCCGTAGCCGCTGAGCCTGCGCGTCCGGAGCCTGTGCTCCGCAACGGGAGAGGCCACAGCAGAGGGAGGCCCGCATACCACCAAAAAAAAAAAAAAAAAAAAAAAAAAAAATTAGTAGCCTTTATTTTTTTCCCCACTTGCTGCTGGCTTATGCTTTCTATTCTTAGCCTTGACTTGTGGCTGGCAGGCTGCTATGACGGCTCCCAATGATCACTGCTTACTGTTATTCACATCCTTGTGTGACTAGCCCCCTCCTTGGGGTAGACTGGACCCTGTGAATTGTTTCTAACTAATAGCAAAAGGCAAAAGTGATGGGATGTGATTAGGTTACAAAACACTGGGACTTTCATCTTCCTAACAGACCTTCATTCCCTGCTGGGCTTGTGCGCTGTGACAAAACAGCAACCACGCTGGAGAAACCCACAGGGCAAAGAACTGAGGGTGGGCAATAGCCACCTAGGAACTGAGGCCCTCGGTCCAGCAGCCCTGGAGGAACTGAATCCTGCCGACGACCATGTGAGCTTAGAAACAGATCCTGCCCCAGCCAGACCTTGGGATGAGACCCTTACCCTGGCTGACTCCTTCACTGCAGCCTGGGAGAGACCCTGAAGCAGAGAACCTGGGTAAGCCATGCCCAGGTTCCTGACCTGCAGAAATTGTGAGATAAGAAGTGTGTGTTTCACGCCACTAAATTTGGGGGCTATTTGTCATGCAGCATAACTAACACATAGTTACATTACACAAAATAACTCTTGACCTGGTAGTCCTGAACTCACACAAGGAGAGGGCATCTGAACAAAGAGGGTTCTGACAGGAGGGGGACTCTGACCCAGCATCCAACCATCACACAAGTTTCTTCCTATCCAAAAATCACACAGTGTGACAAGAACGCATGTAGTTATGGTGATAACTGGACAAAATGGCTTGAATGTGGACTGCCCTTCAATATGTGGTCCCTTTAATCCCGATTTTATTCTTATCTTCTAATGTTTACTTCTCCCGGTTTGGTCCAGCACAGCCAAGGTGGTCAGCTCGGGCCACTGTCCTAGCAGATCAAGCAAAGCACCAGGACGTCATCCCCGAAACCCACCTTTAACTTGAAGCTCTGCTCCTTCTTTTATAGGCATGCCGTAGAAAGACTTGGATTCAGCGCCAATTGCCACTAACTACTTGAGTGTGACTTTGGGCAACTCTCCCCAACCTGCTTCGCCTGGTCTGTGACATAGAGGAGACCCTGCCCTGCCTTCCTCTCATGGTTGTTATGGGCCATATGGGAACTTGGCGAGTTAATTGACCTCTCTGAACCTCAGTTCTTCATCAGCCAATTGAGGACAATAGTACCTAATTCACAGATTGTGAGGATTAACAAGAAAACACACGTAAGACACCTCTGCCAACCGTGAAGTGCTAGCCATCTGTAAACTGTTACTGACACTAGGTTCTCAAATATTGGCTCAAACAAAAAGTGAATGAGCCAAGGTCAGCCCAAGGATGGCCAAGGTAGGATTGAGCAAGAGAGATTCCACCCCTCGGCCACATCCTCAGTATAGCCCGTCTCCCCCATCCCTCAGGGAGCCTCCGGGGTCACTGATCATCTAACCAGTCAGGAGAGGTCCCCCAGGCATCACCTGTACCTTTGTCCTTGCTCCTCTGTCAGCAGAGTCCTCGCCCTCTTGCAGCATCTGTTCTTGGACCACCTCCCACCCCGCCACGACCTCCCCTGGAACCATCAGTGGACAGTGGGCGACGCGGGACACCTCCCTTCTTGGTTGTCCGCTCACCATGCAGTTCCAGCCTGGCTTCTCCAATTAGCCCTCCTCTCGCTTCAGTCTGATCATCGAATTTTCCTGCAGCTGTAATTGCCCCACCAGGGTACCGCCACGGGCCTGTGCTTAATCACTCCCACCCACTTCAAACCCATCTGAGCCGGGAGCAGCCAGATTCCATCTAGTAAGCGAGACCTAATTGCTCTCTGATTACCCACAGGGTCAGGTGCTTGGATGCTGACAGTTTCCATCCACAGCCCGAGCAAGATTTTTGCGTTTGATAATTTCCTCCATCAGC
This sequence comes from Physeter macrocephalus, assembly GCF_002837175.3. Taxonomy (NCBI): domain Eukaryota; kingdom Metazoa; phylum Chordata; class Mammalia; order Artiodactyla; family Physeteridae; genus Physeter; species Physeter macrocephalus. The sequence goes on along the minus strand of NC_041226.1, from coordinate 5,242,111 downwards.
TTTTTTCACCGAGCCCCCAGAGACGCCCCCGGCAGAGCTGAGCGGGAGTCCTCGCCCCATTTATGGATGGCTGCTTGGTTTACCTTAGGGGTGGAATCCATCCATCTCCCTTTCCTGCCTCATCTCTGTCCAGTCCACCATCATCTCACCTGATCTCCAGGTGCATCCTGCAGCCAGGGTCCCGCTCTCCCGTCCTTTCTCCACACGACTGCTAAGGGATCCTTCCCAAATGCCAGGGATTTCAGTGGTGTCCTAGAGCCTTTAGGATAAAGCCCCGACTCCTTACTGTACCCCGCTCGGCCTCAATTCGCACCCCTCCCGCTCGGTCCAAGCCCCACTCCCGCGGGGTCCAACCCCGCTGAGCTTCCTTCATTACTCACACCTGCCCATCACCCACTTCCCCGCATACTCTCCTCTCAGTTCTGTATCACTCTCTCTTCTCCATGGAGCCTATAGATTTCCCAACACCGCTATGAAAAAATAGGAACCATCTCTTTTCAGATAGAGGGTTGTGTGGGGAGAGGATGGGAAAGGCAGGGGTCTCCTGGCTCCTTGCGGTGTCTGGGGCCGTGTTTCAGAACCTGCAGAATGTATCCTGGAAAACCACGGCTCTAATGTCTGTGATGATACAAACTTGCCCCGGAACCTTAAAAGGACCTCTATTAATAGTCACTTACCTGTGGAGAAGAGAAATTATCTGGTCTCAAGTATTAGTCTTCTAGAAATAGGAATTTGAGCGCATGTTGAAACAGCTGCTGCCTCTCCTGTGTAGCTCCCTGCCCCTATATAAAAGGAGGAAATGCCTTCATCTATTGGCAGCTGCGGAGGAATGAAACGGTTCTGTTCCATTTTTCTCTTTTCCAGGCCTTTTGTCATTCTTTTACCCAGTGGATATGGGGATATATGTGTAGCTGATTCACTTTGTTATAAAGCAGAAACTAACAAACCATTGTAAAGCAATTATACTCCAATAAAGATGTTAAAAAAAAACTGGTTTATATGGGTACTTCCTCTACCAAATGTAGAAAAAACATATACTCCACTGTACACCAAAAGCTCTTCCTTTGTCACCCTTAGAGCCCATCATTACAACTGGGGGGAAGGGGCGTCATCCCCGGGGTCCTCTCCTCCGAAAATACCCACACACATCTCAGCAGACAGATACTGCATACAATCTAATGGAGGGTGGACTCAGCTTAAGAATTCCTGCTCCAGGGGGTGAGTACAAAAAGATTTTTCAAAAGTAACACTTGGGGCAGCTGAGACTAATGGAGCTGGCATGCTGGTTGGAATTTTCGATCTTCTGGTTGCTTTCTGTGGTACGATTTCAAGTCTGAGGTTTGTGACTGTTCCCAGTGGGGCTTGTCTCCAGTGCAGCGGCTCCTCCAGAACCCAAAGGGTGGGCGTCCAGGGAGAGGCAGTACTGTCTTCCAGAAGGGAGCGTGCTCTTCCCTGGGACGGTTTGTGACAACGCATTTCGTCCACAAGCAAGGGGCTGACGTCCTTGCCTCCCCCCAGAGTCCTGACATTTGTGATGCTCTCAGCGATGGCACAGAACGACAAGGCGGGCAGACCTGCATGTAATGGCTCAAGGTTGGTTCCTGCAGCTGTTAATTGCGGCTCTCTGCGTGAGATGCTGGGCCAGCCCCACGTGGTGCTCAAGGAGCGCACCCCGGAGCCTCCGAGCCGACACCTCAAAGTCACCTGGGCCAGTGCCGGGTGAACGGTTAAAAGTGTTACAGT
>NC_041226.1:5225435-5240251 GCF_002837175.3 Physeter macrocephalus | reverse complement strand
TTCGCGCCCCGGTCCGGGAGGATCCCACGTGCCGCGGAGCGGCTGGGCCCGTGAGCCGTGGCCGCTGAGCCTGCGCGTCCGGAGCCCGTGCTCCGCGACGGGAGAGGCCAGAACAGCGAGAGGCCCGCGCACCGCAAAAAAAAAAAAAAAAAAAAAAAAAAAAGTGTTACAGTGAGATCGCCCCTTGTCTGCAGCAAGGTTGGTGGAGAAAGATTTTATGTGTTTTTTTTTAAAGACTTTTTTACGAATTCGTTACAGTATAGCTTCTGCTTTATGTTTTGGTTTTTTGGCCGCGAGGCACAGTGGGATCTTAGCTCCCCGACCAGGGATCGAACCTGCACCCCTGGCGTTGGAAGGCAGCGTCTTAACCACTGGACCACCAGGGAAGTCCCGATTTTATGTGTTTTAATCATGACATCACATACAAACTCTTCATTAAGCTTCTACTGAGCAATACATGAAAGTATGTAAATCTGGGAGAAAATGAAAAGGACTGGTTTCTCTTTCAAAGTTACTTTGAGCAGTAAAAGTTTTTTTGTTGCTGGTCGTATTTGCAAAAAAGTGCTGTTTGAGTGTTATAATTGTATTAAAATGTGTATTAAAATTGTACTGAAATGTATTAAGCACTGTTGTTTTTATTTAATCGCACGGGGTGGGGCAGACCGTATATAATGAGCATGCTTTCCCCGCGCAGCAGCCATCCAGCATCAAGCCCCCTGCAGAAGGAGGAGCTGTCTGCGCCCCGTGATTCCAGGGGTTCAGGAAGAACTTGGCCCCGAATGGTCCTTTACTTCATGCTTGAAAGTACACACTGAGCACTGAGGTATTTGGGTACCTGAAAAGAAAGCAGCAAATACTCCCAGGAAGGTGGGTGTGAAGACTCCAGGAGCCCTGCGGGGACGAGTTGGGTTTATCGCTCATCCCTGGAGTCTGGGAGAGTCTGGCTGGAGGTGCAAATTGGAGAGTTCTGAACTAGATTTTTAGGACCTTTAGCGATTTAAAAGCCACCTCCCAGATAATTTTACATTTCTGAGGCCTATCACCGGCCTTCTGGGCGCCAGCACCCAGCGCACTCCCGAGGCGCGCCCCAGGGCTGCAAGGCCCCCCACCTGGCCTTGGCCAGGGGTAAGAGAGAGGCAGCCCAGCAGCTCAGCCAGCAGGGGCGGGAGCCTGGCCCTGCCTCCCCCTCCCGCATCCCCTGTCCCCTACTAGTTCCCCTCGGAGCACTTCCTTCACAAATCCGGCCCACAAACTCAGTCTCAGGGTCTGCTCTGGCGAACCAAGATTCAAATCAATTTATAAGGGTTATTCCAAAAAACAACAGGCCTCTGCCAGCCCCACCCGGACTCTCTCCAACCTCTTGTTCTCCAGAAGCAACAGTTTTACATTTATCTCAGCTTTTTTTCTTTTTTTTGGTATGTTCCTTTACATCTCTAAATAACATTTTCATAGTGCTACTTCTTGATTTTTCAGTTTTAGGCACTTTCTATTGATTTTTCCGTATGGGATATGAAGATTAAGAAAGACAGACAGACAGACAGACAGACACACACACACACACACACACACACACACACACTTTCTCCATTCTCCTAAATGGTTATGAAGTAACACTATTGCTAGGTTGCTCTTATATAGAATTTGCCACATGCCAGGCATTGTTCTAAGCATTTCACATTTATTAATTCATCTACTATCCCCCCCAAACCTATGCAACAGGTTCTGTTATGATCCCCATTTTACAGATAAGGAAATTGAGTCAGAGTGAACGGCCTGCCCACCCACACAGCTCATAAGTGGATTATTATGATTGAGTGAAGATTTGAACCTAGTCGGTCTGGCCTCAGGGTCTGTGCTCTCAATCACGGCGTTATATGGCTGGGATTATGCCATAACTTTAGTTAGACCAGACTTCAGGATTTTTACTAATATGATTATATCAGTACTATCAACAGCTGATCCACGTAGTAAACTGTGATTTCTCTTTCCTTCTTGCAAAACTTTTTAATTTAGCCAGAGTTTAAAAGCTGTCTGGTTTTTTTTTGTCGTCATGGCTTACCTGGTCTTTTGTGTTTTTTGTACTTATCTCTAATTCAACTTAACTCCCGAGAGCCATCTAAATCTTCTCTCTCAACATGCCCCAACACATCAGGCATTCTATCAGCTTTATCTTCTTGGAGAAATTTCTCCTGGAGCACTTCTGACCTGTTCCCATCTGGACTGACTGCTCCCAGGACCTGCTACAGAAACTGGAAACTCTGAGGGTCCTCTCCTTCTCCTGGTGTCCTGACATCTCACGAGGATACACAGAGCTGTGTCTCGTTGTGGCCTGTTTTCACCATTGGGCTGGGCACAGAGTGGACTCTTGTAATCTGAAACCCATGCCCTGCATCTTTGGAGATTTTCTTGGATTACTTCTTCTTTTTTTTTTTTTTTTAATGTTTTTAAATTTTACTTATTTATTTATTTTTGGCTGTGTTGGGTCTTCGTTTCTGTGCGAGGGCTTTCTCTAGTTGCGGCGAGCGGGGGCCACTCTTCATTGCGGTGCGCGGGCCTCTCACTGCCGTGGCCTCTCTTGTTGCAGAGCACAAGCTCCAGACGCGCAGGCTCAGTAGTGTGGCTCATGGGCCTAGTTGCTCTGCGGCATGTGGGATCCTCCCAGACCAGGGCTCGAACCCATGTCCCCTGCACTGGCAGGCAGATTCTCAACCACTGCGCCACCAGGGAAGCCCTCTTGGATTACTTCTTAAATGATGCCCTTAATCCTCTAATGTTTTCATCTGTTCATTTCTATTTTTTTTTTCTTTTTGATCTGTTTTCTGGAAGATTGCCCCAGCTTTATCTTCTAACCTTTCTATTGAGTTTTTCAAATAGTCTATACTGGTTTTATGTTTTTATATTTTCTGCTATCATGTTTAAATTTTTAAAAATTTGCTCTTTTTTTTTAAACATGTATGCTTTTTATTTATCAATTTATCTGTCTTTCATTGTATCCTATGCTCTGGCTTCTGCCCTTAGCACTCTCGTGAAACATTTGCCCAAGTTTGTTTATTCGTTTGCTTGTTTGTTTGTTTGCTTCTTTCTTTCTTATTGAGGTATAGTAGATTTACAATATTATATAAGTTTCAGATGTATAACATAGTGAGTCACAATTTTTGAGGATTATACTCCATTTATAGTTACTGTAAAATTTTGGCTACATTCCTTGTGCTGTACAATATATCCTTAGAGTTTATTTATTTTATACATAGTAGTTTATACCTCTTAATCCCATAACACTATCTTGCCCCTTTCTACTTCCCTCTCCCCACTGGTAACCACTAGTTTGTTTTCTAGATCTGTGAGTCTGTTTCTTTTTTGTTATATCCACTGGTTTGTTTTATTTTTTTAGATTCCACATATAAGTGATATCATACAGTATTTGTCTTTCTCTGTCTGGCTAATTTCACTAAGCCTAATATTCTCTAGGCCCAGCCACGTTGCTGCAAATGGCATTACTTCATTCTTTTTTGTGGCTGCGTAATATTCCATTGTATATATATGGAATATATATATATATATATTTTTTTTTTACATCTTCTTTATCCATTCCTCTGTTGATGGGGGTGGGTTGCTCCCATGTCTCGGCTATTGTAAATAATGCTTCTAGGAACACGGGGGTACATGTATATTTTCAAAACAGTGTTTTTGGGTTTTGGGGGTATGTACCCAGGAGTGGAATTGATGGATTACTAATTATTAGAGAAATGCAAATCAAAACCACAATGAGGTATCACCTCATACGTGTCAGAATAGCCATCATCAAAAGTCTACAAATAACAAATGTTGGCAAGGATGTGGAGAAAAGGGAGCCCTCCTGCACTGCTGGTGGGCATGTAAATTGATACAGTCACTATGGAGGACAGTATGGAGGGTCCTTAAAAAACTGACCGTCCAGTTTTGACCATACAATTGCAGCAAGCGGCAGGGCTTGCTGCGACTTCGCAAAAGCAGATTTGCCAGGGGATCCCAGATTTCTTCTGAGAAGAGACCATACAGAGCCATCTTGTGGTGGAAAAACGATGCACAGGTTGCAGCCTGAAACTTGTATTCGATTCTATCTGACATGGGCGGGTGTAAATGCATCTGCATACTCTCATACCCTTGATTCCTCCCACACGGTCGGGAAGCGTTTTAAAGTGGTCGGCAAGTGTTGAAAGCAATCTACACTTGTCCCGCTAACACATTTACCACAGGTAATTAACTTAACTACCTGATAAAGATGTTATTGGTGTGCTATAATGCTCACTGTTTTCAGGAGAGACTTTGACTGACAGTTACCCACACTGTGTCCTCGGTTATCTTTATAGGCACATAATCAAATCTAAATTCGGTCATTAGTTTGTGATTTGATCGAAGTAAACGGCTACATTGGATAGTCATGATCCCCAAATGTTTATTTGTTTTCTTTGTTTGTTTGTTTTGGTATTTTGCCGTACGCGGGCCTCTCACCGCCGCGGCCTCTCCCGTCGCGGAGCACAGGCTCCGGACGCGCAGTTTGTTTGTTTTGGTATTTTGCCGTACGCGGGCCTCTCACCGCCGCGGCCTCTCCCGTCGCGGAGCGCAGGCTCCGGACGCGCAGGCTCGGCGGCCACGGCTCACGGGCCCAGCCGCTCCGCGGCACGTGGGATCCTCCCGGACCGGGGCGCGAACCCGCGTCCCCCGCATCGGCAGGCGGACTCCCAACCACTGCGCCACCAGGGAAGCCCCCCCCGCAAACGTTTATTGTTTGCCCCAACTATGTGGTTTGGATTTTTATGTTGTGAAAAATAATAATAAATTAGATGGCTCTCCAAGGCTGTCGAAAGCTGTGCAGCCACACTCTGTGTCTAATTCATCAGAGGTGACACGAGATGCAGAACGTCCATTTGTAGGCCTCAGGACTCGTGCTGCGGCTCCTGGGAGCAGCGGTCATTTCATGGGGGCCGTGTATGGATGCAAACACCTGCATGTGCTGCGTTCTCGAGGCCCGCAGAGCGAACCACCCCCCCAGTGCACACGGGGGGCGACTCTCAGAGTGCGGCTGCCACCTGAGCTCGGGCTGTCTGCTCCTTCAGGCACCCACGTCACCTGCGTCTGCAGGGCTGTCATAAACAGCTTTGCCAACACGTATCAGCTGTAACTGCTGATGCCTCGTGTGCTTTTCTGCACACAGACTTCGGCTCTCAAATAAGCAAACCTAAGCTCCCAACGTGAACTCTCGTTACGAGAGACGTTTTTTAAGAATACGGTGACTCTGATGCGGGATGACTGCCTGGAGAGTGAGGAACCTGCCGTTGCCTCCGCTGATGTGGCCCCTGCTCAGCAGCCGGCCCGGCATTGAGAGAGGAGGCCTTCTGGGCTGTGCTTAGGAGAGCCAAGCCTCGGGACCACAGGCCATGGAACCCTAAGAGCCTCAGCTGGAGTAGATGTTTCCAGGCACGAAGGAACAATCGCCAGCCCAGATCGGGATCACCTATCACAGATGGCTTTGGCCACACTCTTAAAGTCAGCTAAGACAGAATTCAGTTCAATTTTCAGAATGAGCTGTTTTCCCCGTACCCATGGGCAACCCACACTGTGCCTCCTGCCCTCCACACTGGTCCAGACCCAACCTGATCTTTGCTCAGGAGATGCGGAGGTGCCTGCCCGGCCTCAGCCCTGGGCCCACGAGGGCCTCTGAGCCCTCGGACTTCCTGCAGAGGCCTGCAGGCTGTGCCGGAGGTCGGCACCCAGCTCTGCCGGCCTCATTCGGTTGTCTCATCGTTTCCTGTGTGCCATGTAACAGCCACGTCTCCCCAGGGGGATGGTAAATGCCACAAGAGCCATGGGCAGCCGGTGTGGAAGAGGTAATAGGATTCACTTGTTGGTCTAACAGATACTTACTGAGTGCCTGCTCTGTGCCAGGCACTGCTCTGAGCATGGGAAGACATCCATGAACAAAGAGGTACATCACATTCTACATGTTGAATCCGAAGCGTGGTCCGAGGTCACCCAGGAGCCTGGGGGCCGGAGACGGGAATAAAATCAGAGTCCTCGATAATGAAAGTCAAGCAGACTCCCCAGCTCCCAATTTCTCTTGCACCACGGGACACGGATGTACGTTCGCGAGTGGGTTGTAAGCTCTGGGAACCTCGCGGCTCCTAGCATCTGAGGCACCCCAGGCTCTGATCCAGCAGTTCTCACAAAATACGCAGCATTTGTCCCGTGGCAGGGGACTCGATGAAGAGCGAGCCTTGGACATGACAAGGTTGTTTCCAGCTGCCTCATAACACGTGGCAATGCTCACTGGACACAGAGGCCAGAAGCAGCAGGAAATCAGGGAGGTCGTTTGTGTTACCGACTTCAATTACCCTTAGCAAATACAGTTCACTTTATAGAGCAAACAGCATAGCCCAGTTAACGTATGGGGCAAAAGAGAAAGAACTTTACCCATCATTAATGTTTTACTACCTTTCTCAAAAAGTGTAAACTTTAACCCCCAAGTCAACTCTCAACCGAGGCTGAGGCGGTCCAGCTGCCGGGTCAGTTCCGGGTGCCGGTTTGTCAGTGGACCAAAGCTGTTTCGATCAGGAGAAACAAATAAGCAGAAAGTTAAGCTCTTTAAAGCACACCACGAAGCAGACCCAGAATTTCCCGAGCAGGGATAACCGGCCACTTGGCCCTCCTTTGGAGGATGGAGGGCTGTCTGCCCAAGCGCTCCCTCATCTGGGGTGGAGCTGGGCCTTTGTAGTGACCGGAGGTCAGGGAAGGCCTTCCACCTGGAGCAGAGGGGCCGGGTGCTGCCTGAGACCTGCTGGGACTGACTCGGCCCCAGAGGTGCCGTGAGGACCACCAGAAGGGTCTGACGCTTCCACAAAGATGCCACACTTACTGTCAGGAACTGCCAGCACAGACCTGATTGAGCGCGAGGACCCCAAGTCTGAGTCTGATCTGGTGGAGAGAGAGCGTTGACGTGTGAGAGGTACAGGGTCCACAGAACGCCCCGGAACCTGTGAGGTAGAGGCTTCCGTGACCCACCACCCACCTGGGAAATGAGGCAAAATCCAGGTCCTTCCCTCCTTTCTCATGTATGAATGACACGCCATTCCGGACACTTTCGCTTTTATAGATGACTCATGCGTAATCATTTGTGACCCGACAGTGAGTCATTAGGAGTTAGCACAATGTATTATTCACAAACGAAAATGAGCACAGGGCCGGGTACACTGAGAGCCCCACTCAGGGTCCCCCCACTCCACAGGTCTGCCTGCCGGGAGGCCTGGCTCTGGGGGCGCCTGCAGCATAGCTGGGCTTCCTGAAGTTTGGGGGAGGAACACTTTGTTATCAGGCTGTCGTGAGCAGGTTGTGCTTTACAATTGCCGCTTTTCTGGCTTTTAAATGATAACTTACTGTTGGCTTAGCCTTGTTACCGTGCACTTAGTTTGGTGTGGGTTGTTTGATTAGCCCTGCGGTATGTAGGGGTACGTTAGCATCTGCCTGTACTTTCCCAGTCTTTACACGGTAGCGCACCAATGCATTGCAGTGTGAACCACCAATGCCCCTGCTGCAACGTCAAAAGTGTGCATAGGGGCTTCCCTGGTGGCGCGGTGGACAAGAATCCGCCTGCCAATGCAGGGGACACGGGTTCGAGCCCCGTGCTGGGAAGATCCCACACACTGCGGAGCAACTAAGCCTGTGCGCCGCAACTATTGAGACTGCGCTCTAGAGCCCACGAGCCACAACTACTGAGCCCACGTGCCACAACTACTGAAGCCCGCGTGCCTAGAGCCCGTGCTCCGCCACAAGAGAAGCCACCGCAAGGAGAAGCCCGCGCACCGCAATGAAGAGTAGCCCCGCTCGCCGCAACTAGAGAAAGCCCGCGCGCAGCAACGAAGACCCAACACAGCCAAAAATAGATAAAAATTAAATCTTAAAAGAAATGTGTGCATAATTCTGCTGAATGTATCCAAGGAGCTCTTTTTCTATGTCATATGGAAACCAGTGGAGGTAGGTAGGCCATAAGGGATTTAGCTTGCCAAAGTGGGTTGCTAAGGGTTCTACAAGTCTGGCATTACATTGCACTAGTGTGTACAGTGATATGCAGTAGATATTAAGCAACCGGTTCTCAGGGGTAAAAATGTGTGTATGTTGTGTGTGTGTATATATAATGTACGTGATATATAGGTTTACTGTACATTATTATTGTATAATAATGTGTAATATATAGGTTTATTTTATATTATTACTGATGTAGATGTGTGACACAATTTACAAATTTAAAAAAATATGTAATACTCTTGATTGTAAATTCCATTTGGCTAGTTGATCCTCACAGAATGCTTTCAGTTGATTTTTGTTGCTTGTATCCATGGCCAATCTATATGTGCAGCTGATGAACAAACATAGTTCCAACGGAACTGTTAGTTGAGATTTTTGTTTAAAAGTAAAACAACAAAGACTATATCAAAACTTCAGCTATTTATCAATGATGTGTGCGAATTCTTTGCCTCGTCAGATAATATTTTCATACACTGGAAGGACACATTTTGAGTTTTTCAGCTATTCCCAATGTAACAGCTATGCACATAATACACTTTTTCAGTTTAACCTGCAGTATTCACATTTTCTCCATCACTTTCTTAAGTCTAGACAATCAACAAAATAATAAATCAGGCCCTGATGTATAATCAACCCCTGACTGATTTAACAACGAATCAAGCATTTCGCCAGTTTCTTTGGTGCACACAGTCCCACCAAGGCCGGTTTCTGTCTACTGACATAACATCACTGAACGTGGGGTTGGTAAGAGATGCCCAGTAATGCACCCTTATAGGGTTTCCACAATTACCCAAATAATCTCAAGAGCACAGATGACAGTAAAATGCAGTACAAGACAAACAGTAAGTGATCAACTTTGAGAACGACCACCTTCTTTTCTTACATCATTTATTATTAAGAATGGCTATGTTTCATAACTGACTTGGAAGCCTCCTGAAGACTCTCGGGAGCCTGTACCGGCTGGCCTGGTACACCTTGGCGCGTGTGGCGGTGAAGGTGGCTGTGATTTAAGAGAAGCTCTTCATTCTTTCGGACACAGTGACTGTTTCCCATTTTGACTTCCTTCAGCTTGTCGTTTGGCTGCCTCTAGGCCTGGCCCACCCCCTTCGGGGTCAGCCGCTCCCCCTCATCACAGTCCTGCCACCCCTGGGACCAGGACGGAGCTGTGGCTGCAGAGCCTGTCTACAGGGGATGGGTGGGCAGGTCTGCACTTGCGGCCCCGCCGGAAGCACAGCCCCTGCCATAAAGAGGAAAAGCTAGAAGCAGTTTGAAAATTAGGAAGCAAGTGCCAGCCAGTGACTAAAAGCCTAGTGCAGCCATAAAAATCTGCCCCGGGTTACATCTTGAGAAACAAGGTGTTGGCTTTTAAAGTGTTTAATTTTCTCTCCATTAAAAACTTAACCCCAACCCTTAATTACAGGCAGATCATAAAACTCAGACTCCAATATCAAAGGACATGTCCAAGGATACGTATGGATGATTCATACATCTGGCAGTGCTTTATCAAAGGACTAAAAATGTTCTTTTTCACCCTGGGTAACGGCACTGGCCCTTTTATCGGTCAGGTGTGGAGATTTTTTAAGTTTCATTTTTTATAAAATCTAATTCTTAATGACAACAGGTCTTAATGTTTTTCACCAAGGGCCCATTCATTTAAAAATATAATCAGACAAAAACATTTTCTTCATCTCCCACTCGCACTTTTTTGTTGGAATGAGCTGGGATCCTTCAGAGGAGGTCCTGCCGTCTTCCTGGTCTCCTTCCATCCAGACTCTTCCAGACCTGCCCCCAGCCTCCGTTCTCACCACCTGCTTTTCCAGTAAGGAAGTACCATAGACTTTGAAACTATTCTCTTCTCAGAAGAACCCTCACCTCTGATCTTGGGAGAAAACGTTTTAAAAAACAAACAAGCAAATCATTAATTTGGAAGCTGTCCTGGATTTGGGCACTCAGATCTGCCCTTTGAAAAGCACTACAGGAAAGATATATTTAAATAAGTACCTTCTATTCACGGTAGATATTAAGTAATAGGTTGAACAAGAAAAATTAAATCACTTCTTCCTGACCTGAGAAGCCTGAAAAAGCAGCCAGCCTCGTAACTTCCTTTCCCGTAGTCAGGGGAAACGGCAACCTTGAGATGCAGCAATTGGTTTCCAAGAGGGACTGGAGAGGTTAGGCACCGGCTGAAACACAACTGTCACCCACAGTCTGAACAACTTGAATGCTGACAGCATTTACGTATATTCAAATGGACCCTTTTCTTTGTGCCCAGATGGCGTATTGACGTAACTGCCTTCGTGTAAAGATCTTTTGAGGACAAATGCGTTTTAGTTTCTGGAGGAGGAAGCATTTCTTGCTGGGCTTAATCGATGAGGTTTAAATGTCCCCTTTCTTCTCGTAGATCTAGCTCTCAGCTCATCTCACGTTGTGAGTCCCAGGGTGCGGGGAGCAATGGACTAAGTGTCTGGTTTTGCAGCTTGCCCAGGTCCGCCAGGGGCTCCGGAACCATCCCCGCCCGCCGGGACCTGCTCTCTCTGTGCTCCCATCTGCTCCCCTGTTCAATGGGTATCCTAACACAGCAGTCGCTCCCCTTCTTTCCTGGGGAGGTTGTCAGCCCAGTAAGACAAGGGGTGTGCACGTGCTTTATCTGAACTTCCCCCAGCCCCAGTCCAGTGGGGGTGGAGTTTCCACAATCGGCCAAGAACGTAAAACTGTCTGTTTGAACCACAGGCTCTTCTATGAGCTTATGCAGGTGTCCAGTGTTGGACCACAGTCTGTACATTTGTCTGTAAACACCAGAAGTCCAAGTTCCCTTCTGAGGCTGGTGGATGAGGAGGAGGAGGAGGAGGGGTGAAGCTGGACCTCCTTCCCAGAATGAAGAACTGAGCAAATCGGTCTATTAGCAGCACCTTGGGGGGACTAGCCATGAATCCTAGAATGTTATTCGTTCACAAGAAGTTGTTGACTAAACGATACTTAACCTAAAGTAGAAAACAATCCTCTGATATATGCCTCAAATAACTATAGACAAATAGCTATAGTTGGAATAAAATTGTTATTAAAATGTTTCCATCTATAGTTTGGTCAGATTTCACTTCTCAGGATAAACTTATGTATTATGGAAACAACAGCCTACATTAATACAAACACAGGGAAAAAACTCTAATAGAAACTGGAAATTTCTATAACTTCTGCCCAATCCAGAAATTTGGGAGATGTTAGATGAGACATCACCTATAGGACCAGGAACTGAGAGCATTTCCTAGGCATTAGTAATAGGTTTAGCTAAATAGGATTGATTTCCGGTCACCATTTTCAAAGACAAATAATCACACAGACTGTAGGGACCAATGCACAACCAAAACGGACATTTAATGAACATTTAACAAATAAACATGTTTGATGCTAAAGATAACAATAAGTGTTCTATATATGTGGATCAGTGTGGTAAAATACCTATAGGTCTGCATCAGCCATGAGATCACTGGTCTAAGGTCCAAAGAAAAAATAATACTTCATATGAATGTGCTTACGCATTACATGTAATTAGGGCTCTCACACTCTCTACATATGTGAGCGTATGTCATACTTGGTGCTTTTAAAAAGCACAACCTCCTATCTTTGAACTTTACCCCAAAATTATAAGAAAGTGTGTTATTCCAGCTTATAGATAAATAAATCAGAATATCGAAGTTTTTTAAAATGTTGAATGAATATAAGGGGGGTGATCCGCCTTAAGTTACACAATTCTGTAGCTGAGAGAATTCTGAGCCAAAACGATACCCCAAGTGTCTAGGCTCAAGCTGCCCTCTGCAGAACCTCGGAGGGGCCTCCAGACACTCTTCTGAGACCCTACACAGGCGGCAGGCCCGAAAGAAATGTGGTCCTTCCAACCCCCTTCTGACTGCTGACCCCCCATCCTTTGTCTGCTGTCTTGGGATTCTGAGATTTTATTTGAGGCAGCTCTCTCTTTGGCTTCCCCTAACTCCTTGATAAGGGAACTTGATAAGAGAAGCCTCAAGAGACGTGTTTTTTCGGGGCGGTGCTGTTGATAATTGTAGGTGAGATGGAGAATTGTACCACTCTGATGATTGAGAATGATTTGCAAATGCTTGTGCTCACACATGCATCATAAAGAATGGAGACGGGAACAGTGCGAGAAGCAGGAACAGGGAGAAAGAAGTGCTCGGAGGAGGGGAGACCGAGGGGAGGAGAGACGAGGAAACCAAAACTTCACTCGCCGGCTTCCAGACACTGAATGAGTATAATTCTGATAACAACTCTCTCAACACATAGATTCGTCCTCTCGAATACAGTCTTTAACATTTTTTTTTAATTGTGGTAAAATACAAATAACATAGTTTACCATCCTAATTATTTTAGGCTCTATAGGTCAGGGGCAATAAATATTTTCAAACTGTTGTGCAAACATCACCACCATCCATCCGCAGCAGTCTCTTCATCTTGCAAAACTGAAACCCCATATCCATTAAACAATGATTTTCCCATTCCCACCTCCTCCTGCCCCTGGTAGCCTTCCTTCTATTTTCTGTCTCTATGGATTTGACTCATTTTAGATACCTCCTATAGGTGGAATCATACAGTATTTGTCCTTTTGTGACTGGCTTATTTCATTTATCAGGATGTGTTCAGGTTCATCCATGTTGTAGCATGTGTCAGAATTCCCTTTTAAAGGCTGAATAATAAGTATTCCATCGTATATAGACCACATTTCGTTTATCTGTTCATCTGTCAATGGACATTTGGGTTGCTTCCACCTTTTCGCTACTATGAATAGCGCTGCTATGAACATGGGTGTAGCGGTATCTGTTCGAGTCTGTGGTTTCAATTCTTTTGAGTATCATATCTAGAAGAAGAATTGCTGGATCACATGGTAATTCTGTATTTAAAAGAATTTTAATTGTGGCTAAAATATCCCACATAAAAGTTATCATCATAACAATTTCCAAGTATATAGTTCAATAGTGTTAATCCATTTTTAACTTTTTGAGGAAGCACTATACTGTTTTCCATAGTCTCTAATACACTCTTATTTTCATCAGCAGCAAATGAGACAATAAAAGTGACGCTCTTATAAGAGTAAATTTCAATTCAATATATATTAACTGGGCTTCCCTGGTGGCGCAGTGGTTAGGAGTCCGCCTGCCAAAGCAGGGGACATGGGTTCCAGCCCTGGTCCGAGAAGATCCCACATGCTGCGGAGCAACTAAGTCCGTGCGCCACAACTACTGAGCCTGCGCTCTAGAGCCCACGAGCCACAACTACTGAGCCTGCGTGCTACAACTACTGGAGCCCGCGCGCCTAGAGCCCGTGCTCCGCAACGAGAGAAGCCACCGTGATGAGAAGCCCACACACCGCAACGAAGACCCAACACGGCCAAAAATTAATTAATTAATTAATTTTTTAAATGTATTAACTAACAATAACAACAGCAACGATAAAAATAGTAATAATGAGGGGTGTTGGGGAGGGATGGATTGGGAGATTGGAGTTAGCAGATGCAAACAATTATATACAGAATGGATAAACAACAAGGTCCTACTGTAAAGCACAGGGAACTATATTCAATATCCTGTGATAAACCATAATGGAAAAGAATGTGAAAAAATGTATATATATGTATAACTGAATCACTTTGCTGTAGAGCAGAAATTAACACAACATTGTAAATCAACTACACTTCAATTTTAAAAACTAGTAATAATGCTGCAATTTGGTGACAACTTATGGGGGACTTGCTATTGTGGGACACTGAGCCAGACCCTGCAGCTGATGTAAAAACCTATGGGACACTCTCTTTGCCTTCACCACGCTTATGATTTCCCTGGAGAGACAAACCTGTGCGCACCTAATGCATAATTCAGCTGAAGCAGCAGAAGTGCGTGCAGAGGTGCAGGAGCTGGGGCAGTGGTGGGCAAGAGCCTGTCGGATGCATCTCTTCTCAGCTCCAGTGGCAGTGACATCATGGTGGGGGCTTGAAGTCAGCCAGGGTGGGAGTGTTTACAGCGCGGCATCACAAACACTACAAATCAGGCTCATTTCCCCCCGCAAAGAGCTCGTTGTTAAACTTTACCAGCAGACCACTGAGCACGCCTGAGATGAGAACCCCGAAAAGAGCATTTTGGGATGGAGGGTACCAAGGAATTTCACAGATGAGAAGATATTTGAACTGGAATTTGCAGGCAGAAGAAGAATGTCTGTGTCTGGGAAGCCTCTCCTCATGGGCTCTGCTCTCTTTTGCCATTTTTTTCTGTCAATCGGGGGTTTGTTTCTCAGCTCCAGGCCTTGGAGGAGAAATGACAGCAGGAGCAGATCCGTGAGGCACCCAGTACCTCCTGCACACCCCTCTGAAATCGCACGGGGACGTGACAGTGATGAGCCTGTGCGCTGGGAGCAAATCAAATGAGTTCAACTCTGAGCAGACCGTCTTTAAGGTGAGAGGGGCACAGCAAGAAGCTGATCAGATGCAGCACCACAGACAGAATTCTCCAAACCTGGATGTTTTCCTGTTCAGCTCAACCTAAAGTATCAAAATCACCAAAACCAATCTTGTCCTTCAGAGATTATCATATGTATTGATTTGCATTAAAAGAAAAGAAGTGGGCTTCCCTGGTGGCGCAGTGGTTGAGGGCCCGCCTGCCGATGCAGGGGACGCGGGTTCGTGCCCCGGTCCGGGAAGATCCCACATGCCGCGGAGCGACTGGGCCTGTGAGCCATGGCCGCTGAGCCTGCGCGTC
>NC_041226.1:5202697-5225356 GCF_002837175.3 Physeter macrocephalus | reverse complement strand
CCGCGTAACGCAAAAAAAAAAAAAAAAAAAAAAAAGAAAAGAAAAGAAGTTTCAGGGGTTAATATAGGGGTAGGGGAGTAAGAGGTATGAACAATTAGGTATAAAATAAGCTACATGGATATATTGCACAACACAGGGAATATAGCCAACATACAATAACTATAATTGGAGTATAACCTTTAAAAATTGTGGATCACTATATTGTATTGCCTGTAACATATAATATTGTACAGTAACTATACTTCAGTTATAAAAATAATTTAAAATTTTTAAAAAGAAGTTTCTTGAAAACAATGTGGTTGTAAAGATCAAATGAGCTAACTGTACATCAAAAAGTTTTGTAAATTGCAAAGTGCTATACAAAATCAGAAATGTAGTAATAAAATATTTGTAAAAAATTTCATATGAGGGTCCACATTCTCCATTAATTTCATTTTCTTTTTGTTATAATTACATAAATTGCCTTTAAAACAATTATTGAATCATTAAATGTTTATGAAAGACATTTGTTGTCCAAATAAGACACTATCGCTTCTTGTATGTACCTGAACAGTCTTACACATAAATACTAAGAAATCACACCTACATCTGTAAAAACGGGAAAGGGGTGTATGCTTTTTGTGCATCCTCTGATAGAGGACTTCTAGCCAGCTGGAGCATCCGGTGAGATTACTAAAACTACCTATATTTGACTTTGGCACCTTTTTCAAAGTCAAAAAGAGGCATTTGCAGGGAGCAGTAAAAAGCCATTACATATGCAGAACAATTGAAGCTCCTCAGCATCTGGGAAAGAAACACATCTGTCTTCTGCCTAGTCCTTCCCTAGCTGTCTCCCTGAATCAACTTTTATGGGGGTGGGGGAGGTAGGAGGGTGTCGTAAATATCCCGTTCTATTGGAAACCGAGTGTTCACAATACCCCTGTGATTATAAACACGAGATGCTCTTTCAGGAAAGAGGTGCACTCAAGTAAGCAGAGATCTTTGTGACAGTGGCCTCCGTGTGGGCCACAGGCCAGCTAATCACATTACCATGAGAGCCAAGAGGTGGCCCGCAGACAGTGAAATAAAGACGAGGGGAAAAGCAAGACTAATCTCATTAAAAGGAAAGCTAAGAGAGACGCTGCTTTTCCAGAGCTGCTGGAAACGCCCCATTTTCCCAGGACTGGGTCACCTGTGCATGGTGGGCCCTGGGGCTGGGTCAGGAGCTTTGTTCAGGCCCCCAAAAGCTGGCCCTCACTGAGACCTTGACTTCCGGTACTCTTTTTAAGAAAAAACAGACCTCATTGCCCGTGCCCCCAAAAGCCTTCTGGAGACCCTGTTTTCCTACATTATCCTGTTTTCAGTTTACTATTCCCTAAATTGTCTACAAGGACTAAGTCCTCCAAAGACTTGAACAAAAAGTCAAGCTTTGCATGTCTTCTGAAACCTTGAAGAAAGAACTTAAATGAAATCTGAGGAAATCCACTAGATCAGTATTCTCAAAGTGGGTCTACAGATCCCTGGGGGCCCAAGACATTTCCAGGGGGTCTCCCGGGTTCCCCTTTTTTAACTGCGTATCTGTGGGAGGCTGGGCTTTCTTATATGCTTCACCTCAACCAACAGATTACAACAGATTGAAGCAAACATAGGAACCCAGCCATTAAAGGGATTTGCAAAAATGGAAAACAATGGTACCATTCTCACTGTTTTCTTGTTTCAGAAAATATAATTCTTTTAAATAAAATATTTATGTTAACAGATAAAGGATTTATTACTGTTATTTTTAAGTGAATTAATAAAATATTTTTTTAAATTTCTGGGTGTTTGTTTCAAATAGAGTAAATATGGGTAGATATAACCCACATAAACAAAAGCTCTTTGGGGTCCTCAATAACTTTCAGGAATGTAAAGAGGTCCTGAGATCCAAAAGTTTCAGAACTGCTGCACTAGAAAGACGTGAAAATATTTCATTGTAAACACCGCTCATTGCTCTAAGCCTTAATTTTTTTTTTTTTTTTTTTTTTTGTGGTACGCGGGCCTCTCACCGCTGTGGCCCCTCCCGTCGCGGAGCACAGACTCCGGACGCGCAGGCTCAGCGGCCACGGCCCACGGGCCCAGCCGCTCCGCGGCACGTGGGATCCTCCCGGACCGGGGCACGAACCCGTGTCCCCTGCATCGGCAGGCGGACTCTCAACCACTGCGCCACCAGGGAAGCCCTAAGCCTTAATTTTGAAGACTGCAGGCTAACTTGAACGTTTGGACGACAATAGGGATTCTCCTCAAACTGTTCATGAATCCAAGGCCAAAGCCTTAAATCAGCCTTTGATTGAAGACACGTGATGTACAAAGAATGAAGAACTGTAGAAGTCCAGTGATTCCAGGGAAATGGCAAAGACGGAAGATAAGTCATTTACCCAAGAAGGTGAGTCTCTGGAGATCCATCCAAGTTGTGCTGTGTATCAGCATTTTGTTCCTTTTCATTGCGGAGGAATGTTTCATGGTGTGGATGGGCCCCAGTTTGTTTCACTCTTCACTCACTGAAGGACATTGAAGTTGGTGGCAGTTTAGGGCTGTTACAAATGAACATTTGTGTACAGGTTTTTGTGTGAATGTCAAGTCTTTATTGCTCTGGGATAAATGTCCAGGAGTGCAATTTCTGGGTCGTGTGCTACGTTTATGTTTAGTTTTTAAGAAACTGCCGGACTGTTTCCAGAGTGGCGGTACCATTTTACATTCCCACCAGCATGTATGTGTGATTGAGTTTCTCTGCAACTTCACCAGCACCGCTTGTTGGCACTGCTTTTTTATTTTTGCCATCCTGGTAAGTGCAGAGTGTGATCTCATTGTGGTTTTATTTGCGTTTCCCTGATGGCTAATGATGTTGAACACATCTTCTTGGGCTTATTTTACATATGTATATCTTCTTCAGTGAAATGGTTTTTTGCCTGTATTTTAATTAGATATTTGCCTTTTTTTTTTTTACTGTTGAGTTTTAGGAGTTCTTTATATTCTAGATAGTCGTGTTTTGTTGTATATACGGTTTGTAAATATTTTCTCCCACTCTGTAGCTTGTCTTTTCATCCCCTTTACAGGGTCTTTCGCTGAGCAAAAGTTTTAAATTTTGAAGTCAAATTTATCAATTTGTCCTTTTATGGATCATGCTTTTAGTGTCAAGTCTAAGGACTTTGCCTAGTCCTATATCCTGAAGCTTTTCTCCCGTGTTTCTTCTAAAAGTTTCATAGTTTTACATTTTACATTTATAACTATTATCCATTTGAAGTTTATTTTTGTATAAGGTGTGAGAATCAGGTCAAGATCCCTTTTTTTGCTTATGCATGTGCAATTGCTCCAGCGCCATATTTTGTAAAAGCTATTTGTCCTCCATTAAATTACTTTTACAACTTTTTCAAAAATTAGTTGGCTGTATTTGTATAGGTCTATCTCTGTGTTCCCTATTATTCCATTGATCTACATAGCTATCCCTCCACCAATACCACACTCTTTTAAAAAAAAAATAAATTATTTATTTATTTACTTATTTTGGGCTGCACTGGGTCTTCATTGCTGTGTGAGGCCTTCTCTTGCTGCGATGAGCAGGGGCTACTCTTTCTTGCAGTGTGCGGGCTCTCATTGCAGTGGCTTCTCCTGTTGCGGAGCATGGCCTCTAGGCGCGTTGGCTTCAGTAGTTGTGGCACACGGGCTCAGTAGTTATGGCTCTCGAGCTCTAGAGCACAGGCTCAGTAGTTGTGGCGCACGGGCTTAGTTGCTCCGCGGCATGTGGGATCTTCCCGGACCAGGGCTCAAACCCGTGTCCCCTGCATTGGCAGGTGGATTCTTAACCACTGCGCCACCAGGGAAGTCCCACACTCTCTTGATTACTATAACTATATAATAAGTCTTGAAGTCAGAAAGATTGCAATGGGTCACATTTTGAATATTTACTTACTTAAGCTGAGTGCTTAGTCTTCATATATAATAAATACATTAGATAAAGCATCTACATTTTCTTGATATCTTGTCTATTATTACAATTTAAGTTTTTTATTGAAATTCACACTTTCCCTAGGCGCTGCCGCTTAGGTTGTGCAGGTTGGTTTACCGCTCTGAATCCCAGTTTCCTCATCTGTGAAATGGGGAAGAACAGTCCATCCTTTGGAGTTTGTACCTGCTTTGCAGGAAGCACGGCCAGTAAGATTGCGTGAGATTACATGTAAAAGCGACTGGCACGGTACCAGACGTGCAATAAAGATCGGGGGCTCCCTCCTCGTTTCTCTTTGCTCAGAGTGATTGTTACTTATGCTGATAACATGGAATTGTTTGTTGTATTTCTGCAACTGGGTCTCGTTTCTCAAACTCAGTGCCATGTGAAGTACAACATAGCTCTTTTGTAACAATCCACAATGCAGGGAATATGCATGTACTATATTAACCAATGTTAAAATCTAGAAAGGCATCCTAAACTGAGTTTCTGACTGGCTGATAGCTGTGATAATCTGATTCTTGAAAGGGCTCTGCTGGCTGCCTACCGCATGGCAAATCCGTAAGGGGCTCCAGAGGCTGCACTTGCAATATTAAAGTCACTTCCCCTCATTACTCAAAACAGTCCCCTCTTCCTCGCCCTACAAACACATACCAAAGTGTAACAGAGGATTTTTATTCTAAGTAGAAAAAAAATCAATATACTTCAGGTTTGCTGTTTTTTAAACCATCTCAATCTCCCCCTGTGAGCTACTATTTTCTCCATTTTATGTTTTCTCTTTATAAATCATTATTTAACCTGGACTCACAGATGTGTATTTCCAAACTGTTAATTCAGTGAAAAACCACTGCTAATGACATATTTAGATGTTTTATTCCCTTATATATCTCTAGTTTCTCCAACATTCTTTACATGAGTATGAGTTATATGACTCAGCAATTTAGTGACATGACAGACAATTACGCACACAACGGCTGTTGTACAAGTGATATATATTTTTATAGACAATACAAATTATGTTTCCCATGTTTATTTTTTAATATTTAATTTAAATATTTCATTTATTTATTTATTTGTGGCTGCATCGGGTCTTAGTTGCGCAGGCGGGATCTTCGTTGGGGCATGAGGGATCTTTCGTTGCGGCGCGAGGGCTTCTCTCTAGTTGTGGCGTGCGGGTTTCCTCTCTCTAGTTGTGGCGCGTGGGCTCTGTAGTTTGAGGCATGTGGGCTCCCTGTTGAGGAGCACGAGCTCAGTAGTTGTGGCGCATGAGCTTAGTTGTCCCGCGACATTTGGGATCTTAGCTCCCTGACCAGGGATCAAACCCGCGTCCCCTGCATTGGAAGGTGGATTCTCTACCACTGGACCACCAGGGAAATCCCTCCCATAAATGTTTAAAAGCCCTGTAATTAACTTTATTTTAAACTTTTTAATTGAGAAATGTAAAACCTATCCAGCAAAGCAAATAAATAAATGTCCAGTTTAATAAATAAGTTTACATTCTGTACCTGTGTGTTCACCAATCAGGCTGATAAATAGGACATTTCCAGAACCCCAGATGTTCCTATGTGTCCCTTCTCATTTATTTCTCCTCCCCACCAAGATAACCACTATCCTGCATTCTATGATGATCCACCAACTGACTGTTGAGTTTAACATACTTATATTTGTCACTCTTTCTATTGTTGTTTTCTCTGTTTTAACATTTACATATGCATCCTTTAGCAACACAGTTTATAAACAATGTGTATGTATTCTTGTTTGTCTTTCTGTTGCAAGCCTTTGTAATATTCATCCATGTTACTGAATGTAGCCATGGATAATTCCTCTTCGTTGCTGTATGATTATCCAGTGCATCAGTACTCAACTACATATTTCTCTGTCTAGCTGCTGCTAAACACTTGTATTGTTTCCGATATTTGACTGGTGGGAACGGTCTTGTTGGCACATTCTTTTGTACTTGTGTCCAGGGACACATGCATTTCTCTGAAGGGTATTTTAGGAGCTTGATATCTGGGTCATTTCTCTTTACCTTCAGTCAGAGAAGAACTGTTTTTCCAAGCAGTTATTTTTTTCTTTTTTTATAAATTCATTTATTTATTTATTTATGGCTGGGTTGGGTCTTCGTTGCTGCACTCGGGCTTTCTCGAGTTGCGGCGAGCGGGGGCTACTCTTCGTTGCGGTGCATGGGCTTCTCATTGCGGTGGCTTCTCTTGCTGCGGAGCACGGGCTCTAGGCGCACGGGTTTCAGTAGTTGTGGCTCGTGGGCTCTAGAGCGCAGGCTCAGTAGTTGTGGCACACGGGCTTCAGCAGTTGTGGCTCTCGGTCTCTAGAGCTCAAACTCAGTAGCTGTGGCGCATGGGCTTAGTTGCTCCGCGGCATGTGGGATCTTCCCGGACCAGGGCTTGAACCCGTGTCCCCTGCACTGGGGGGCGGATTCTTAACCACCTCGCCACCCGGGAAGTCCCCCAAGTAGTTTAACAGGAAATATATGTAGCCAGTACTGAATTTTTAAAAAATGAAGGGTATATATTTGTTTTCCTCCTCCCTCACACCTCAACAACCCAGTTCTATCTGTATTTTTTCTCACAGTCTCTTAAGTTTTAAAAAGGACTACAAAAGTGCTAACTTCTGGAGAGCAGTCTTAAGATACTCAATCAAGAGAGGGGATCAAGCTGCAGGATTGAGTGCTAGTTTTAAACCCTGAACAAAAATTACACACCTCATCTGGTGTGTAAATCAGGGCACACCTATCTATATTGGACCTTTAATTCCAGAAAAGGATATAGTTCAGTTACAGGTAAATGTTTAATGGAGAAAATGAATAGCTCATGCACCTGGCCCTGGGCCAAGTCAATCCTGTAACCACAGCAAACATTTTCTCCCCACTTCTGTTCTCTGCACTACCGGCTTCTGACTGCAAATTTCCTTATGCAAAGTACCCACTCTTTGCTAAAACTTATTTTTCAAAAAAGTTTCATATTGCTCCACATTTCAAAAACCTTTAGAACTTGAAACCCCTTTCCCTTTTTTGAACTTTTTATTTCAAACATATATAAAAGTAAACAGAGTAGTAAAATGCACCTCAAGCACCCATTACCCAGCTTCAATAATTATCAATTTATGGTCATCTTGTTTCATCTGTATCTCCTCCAGCCACCACCAGGATTACTTAGATGCAAATATAAATTATGATTTAATCTGTGATACTTCACTATATTTCTCTAAAGGATAAGGACTCAAAAAAAAAACCCCTCTGGGCTTCCCTGGTGGCGCAGTGGTTGAGAATCCGCCTGCCGATGCATGGGACACGGGTTCGTGCCCCGGTCCGGGAAGATCCGAGCCTGCGCGTCCGGAGCCTGTGCTCCGCAACGGGAGAGGCCACGACAGTGAGAGGCCCGCATACCACAAAAAAAAAAAAAAAAAAAACCGTCAATACCATTACACACACACACACACACATAAATTTACAATAATTCCTTAATTTCATCAAATACATAGTATGGGTATTGCCTTGGTTTTGATACAAACCTTTTTTAAAATAATTTTTTGTTTGAATGAGGATCTAAACAACATCTATGTATTGTAATTGTGTAAATTCGCCTTAAAATTTTTAAAATATGGTTTGTGCACTAGCAAGAACTAGGAAAACCCTAGAAAAGAGCAATGATGGAGAGAAGAAAGGCTAGCCTTACCACACACGAGAGGGTATTACAAAGCTTCTATAATTAAAACAGTTTAATTTTGGCCCAAGGACAGGCAGACAGATGGACCAGAAAAGAAAGTCCAGAAGTGGACCCAATTGCACATAAGAATTTAGTATACAATAAAGGAGACAGCTCAAATCCATAAACCAGAAATGGGGGAAAGTTTCCTAACTATGTTTTCAAAATCAGAATTAAGAAGGACTTAATAAATTTGCTTAAATAGAAGAACAACAACAAGGAAATATTTTATACATGGCATAGAGCCCTGTTACAAAGTAAAAAGACAAAAGACAAATTAGGAAAAACATTTGCATCACATCACAGAGGGTTTTAAAGGTCAAGAAACCTATGGAAAAATGGATGAGAAACTAGAACATGGTTCACAAGACAAGAACTGTAAGGGGCCCTCAGTCATGACAAAGTCCTCCACGTCGTTCGTATCAAGAGAAAACCAAAGTAAAATCACGCTGATATACAGTTTTTCTGCTGGCAGGTTGGCAAAAATGCAGTAGGTTGACGATATACAATGTTAGCCAGGCTGTGAGGAAATGCCTCGCATACATTTACAGTGGGAGGGGACCTGGGCGATGTCTAGAAAAGTTATCTATGCCTTTACTCTTTCACCCAGCAATTCCCCTTCTATGAAGGGATCGCCCAAAAGTACACTGGCAAAAACAGGAAAAAATATATGCACTACTTGCAGTAACAAAACTCTAAAAAGAACCCAAATGACCACCAGGAGAGGATTGGTTTAATAAAATGTGGTACTTTTAAGCTATGCAGCCGTACAAATGAATGAGGAAGACCTCTTTATAAAACCCGGGGAGTTTAGACAGAACAGCAGGGTGGTCCATGTGCTTCCCTGTGGGAAGCCACCCTCGGAGCCCGGCATGGCACGTGGGACCCTGCACGGAGCCTGACCCCAACAGGATGACCAAGCACTATTCAGCGCGGAGGGAGAGGTGGGTAAGAGAACAGGAAACGCATCTAGCATCTTCCAATCACAAGATAACAGATCTCAAATACCTGGATAACAATCTCAGCTCAGCACTGAGATGCATTACTTAGATACGCGGAGCAGATTACAGATGAGGCAAAGTAGGTCAAAGTTGCCTTAAGAATAGAAGATGCCAAAAATTCAGTTTCGCTTTTATCTGCTAGAAACTGAACTTTCTCCCTCTGCTCCCAGCTGGGCCTGCCACCTCCTCCCCTCACTCCCTCCCACTCCCTCCCCGCCCCCCCCCATCTTCTCCATCCACCTCCGCTCCCCCTCCCCTGCCAGCATCCGCGTCTTCCTCTGGCCCTGAACCTTCCCCTGTGTTCGCACTGCTTCCCCCTGCGAAGGCATGTCCTGTGCCCCTTCCCGCAGCTCCTCCCGCACCTGGGCCAGCTGCTCAAGCGTCTGTTTCACAAACCTGAGGGGCTATAGTCTTTGCTCCGGTCCCCTTTTTTCGTACCTGTCTCCTAGAATGGTTCATCAAGAACCCAAAACGAAAAGAAACAACTTTTCTCCCACTCAGGATGGTTTGATAAAGGCTCCAGCATCTCTGCAAACTTATCTTGCGTCTTGTGCTGTAACAGACCAAGGAACCGCAATCACTTCCCTCTTGGGATGTGCATGTGACAACTTTTCAGAAAAGCAGATTCAGAAAAGCTGCCCTGGGAGCTTCAAGACTTGCACCGGAGCTGGAGCAGCCCACCGGGCGGCAACTGTCCAGCAGAGGGGAGCGTCCGGGCCAGGCAGAGGGGCAGGGCTGGCAAGTCCCCTGCAGTGCACTCCCCCAGGCCCCAGATCTCCACACACCAGTGGATGCACCTAGAAGAGCTTATGGTTTCTGAATTATGGGGCTGAGTTGTGTCCCCCCCAAATTCACACGTTGAAGTCCTAACCCCAGTATCTCAGAATGAGACTGTCTTTGGAGACAAGTTCTCTAAAGAGGTGATTAAGTTAACATTACGCTAACACAACAATGTAAAGCAATTACACTCCAATAAAGATGTTAAAAAAGAAAAAGAAAAAAGAAACCCCAGAGAGAGTGAAAACGACAGCAACAACAAAAAATTAACATGAGGGCCTGGGCCCTAATCCCATGTGATTGGTGTCCTTGTAAGAAGAGCAGATTAGGACACAGACAGGAACAGAGAAAAGACCATGTGAGATGCAGCAGGAAGACGGCCGTCTACACGCCAAGGAGAGAGGCCTTCTGAGAACAGAATTGCTGATACTTTAATCTCAGCCTTCCCAGCTCCAGAACTGTGAGAAGATAGATGTCTGTGGTTTAGGCCACCCAGTCCGTGGTACTTTGTTACAGCAGCCGAGCAGACATACAGTTACCAGCTATGCATGACTTAAAAGTTGATATGAAGCAAGCAAGTGGCATGTCATATAATTTAGACTGAACTTTAAAAGTCTTAGACTCCTGGCACTTCCTGCCTCTGGTCCCTGTGTTGTTCTCCCACCAGCACTTCCATAACTGCACCTGGTTACTGACCCACAGAGTGCTGAGCACTCACTGGTCTCACCACAGAGCTGCCACTTAGGGACCATGTTATGGATGGAGAAACTAAGACACGGCAAGGCCACGTAACACCCCAAGATCACACAGCCAGGAAGTGGCCGAACCAAGATTCGCATTTGGCTATTGGTTCCAGAGTTCGTGCTGCTGACCCTCTGCTAGTCCTACAGCAGCCGTGGCTCCCCACTGCCCCCCTCATCGAATCCAGACTCCATGCCCAGCTTCCCCATTTCCCCGCAAACAGTCCTTTCCCCACTGCAGCCTGCCTGCCTCTCTCCTGTCCCTCCCACACACTACACCGCGGACCACCACCTCACTCTCCGTGCCCTTGTGATTCCCCTGAGCTCTCCTTCTCCAAATCCCCTGGAATTTCTGTGCTTCTCACATCATTCAGCACTTAGGTCACTTTCCACATTTGATCCCTGTTGATGTGTGTGTCCTGTGATGCTTAAGGCACACTGAATGATGGGGTGACGGCGCTGACTCAGAGGCCCCAGAGCTGGGACCATGAAGGTGGTCAGGAAAGTGGTCAGGAAAGGAACACTGACCTGTGGAGGAGGATGGTCTCTAAAATAATTTAGTGGCTCAAAAACTGGCGCTTTGGAAATGAAAAGCCACGCATTCTCATCGTGCTTTTGACATGCTCCCAGCATAGCATCAGCTGCTTTGATTAGAGTCAGTTTTTTACTTGTTAGAACTTCAGCTTCTCGTTGCTCATTTTCATGCATTGTATCTTCATATCTGTGCAGTTTTCCAAATAGACACCCCATGAATGTCTGTCAGGAGAACTTCTTATTCAAATAATTCTTATTGAAATAATCGTTGAATCTACCACTAATTATTTCTCAATTACTTTTGTCGATCTTTGGTTGACATATCTTGAAATTTTAGAGACTTATTTTCTAGAGAAATTATCACTTTCTCCAGATTTACCTAACCAGGAACCACATTCTTCCCAAGCAAGGCAAAGCAGGGCTCTGCTGTATTTCCCCCCAGTCCTTTGTGCCTTTGAAATTATCTGCTCCTGTGTTATCTGTCCTGTGGCGAAGGACAATGCCATTCATTTCTGTACCTCCATTGCCTAGTCCAGTCCTAGCACACGGTAGGTACTACATGAATGAACTGAAAGTCCTAAACCAATGTCATTCAGGATATATGGAGGGTGAAAGTGCATGTCACTGGTGAAGGAATTCGAGATGTTTCGAACAAGGAGAACTCATCTATTTTTTTTTTGGTACTTCTGTTATTATAATTTTTTATTTTTCAGAATTGTGGGGGGGGCGATACTCAGTTTTGCTTCCCTGGGAAGAGGGAAGGGAGGGAGGGAAGGAGAAGTGACGCCAGGAGCTCCACCTGTGCCAGCTCACGGAATCCTCATACTAAGTCCCTGGGCGGTGGCGGGGGGCTATTATTATCCTCATTTTACAGACGAGAAAACAGAGGCTTGGAGATGTTGCCATTTGTCCAATTACTACATTGAGGAGGTGGGGTTCAAAAACCAACTGTCTAACTGCAAAGCCCACACCCTTTCCCGGCCCTGTTTTCCCCCTACCCAACGCACTGGTTTTTCAGGACCGCCGGCACAGGATCCCCACGGACTCACTTTTCTTAAGATCTCCTGAGTGCGAGAGCGGACTGCCTTCACATCCTCTTGGTGGTGGCATCCACCCCACCAACCCCAGTCTCCATGTGAGAGCTCTCTCCATCCGGGCGTTGCATTTGGAGGACCCAGCTTAGCACCGCTTCCACACACGTTGCCAGTCAAGAGTCAGCACGGAATTTTACGGGGGGAAAAAAAAAAAAAAAAAAAAAAAAAAAAAAAACCTGACGCATTGCCCAGGTGCCTCTGATTACTCATTTTCCTTATTAGTAGGAAGGTGACCTCAGTGTGACTTTTTGCACAAAAAGTCTGTCAGTCTTTCCCTCTGAGCACAGACAACAAATGATGCCCTCTGACCTCAGCCCAGCATACTTCCAAGATTCGCCTTAGCTTTCTTTGGTACTGCCATTCTCCAAAAGTATCCCGTTGCATGGGTCCTTGGGGAGAATTAATCTTTTAAGAAGCAGGAGTGTATATATGTACACAATTTCCTGGCGAGCCCCTGCCTGGTTGCCCGGCCTACGACAGGTGCCGGTTACATGTGTTGAGTGAATGGAGGGTCCACAAAAGAATCTCAGCGCTGAGGTCCCCCGGACGCTCAGGCCATCCGCCTTGCGCCTCACCTCCACCAACACCTGCACCTCACCACCCACAGCTGCGTGGAGCTCCCCTGAGGAATGTTGTTCCCTCCGGTGAAACCTGCCTCCCGACACCTTTTCCAGGCTGATAAGTTGGGCCTGAGAGGCATTTCTTCCAGAAACAACTGCCCTTCAACCCTCTTATTAGTGTAACCCTTCAAGTCCATTATGAAGGAATTCCTAGAGGAGTGGAAAAGCTGACTCTGAGATCTCCCAGCCCCCGGCGATGAATCTCTAGATGTCACAGGGAACTGGCACCCTGCCGGCTTCTCCCCCCGCCCGCCCCGCGCCTGGAATGCGGGCCGGTCGGCGGGCTCCCCGGTGGGCGGGCTGGCGGCACCCCTCCCCCTCCCCCTCCCCTCCCCCTCCCCTCCCAGAAGGGGGAGGGAAAGCAGCCAGAAGGGGGAGGGAAAGCAATATTAACTCATCACCTACTACGTGATCTACTAGATGATGCTGTGTTGCATGCTCTATGTACTTTATCCCCTTTCATCTGCGTGGCGCCCGTGATGTGCGGACCGCCAGCAGGCGGAGGAAGGCAGCCTGTGCGCGGCGCTCCTCCACGGCTGCCCCACTGGTCCCGGCACCTCAGTGTCCCTCGCTGTAAACACTTTTATTTTCGCTTCAGTTTATGGCCTCCCCTTCCAAAGCTTCCCAGCTTGTTTAAAGCAGCTCTAAACAAAGGCTCTGGCGATCCCAGACCTGCGGCTGGTTTTATGGTGGGCTCCCTTTGTCCCTTTTCTCTCGCTGTCTCCCCCCCGCCCCCCGCCAGGTACCCGGTGACCAGGAGGCCTGCCGGCAGCGGCCCTGCCCACGTCTGGACCCCCTCAGCCCGGGCGGCTCTGACAGGGGGCGGGGGGGTCCAGCGACCGGGAGCCTGAGCGTCCCATGCACCCCACCCCGCTTCAGCCGGGGCCTCCTCCGCCCCCGCAGTGGGGGCCTCCGGCCGTGTCCTCGGGAGCCCACTTGCCCAGCACCTCGGCCCTTCTGTGCCTTCAGCCGCCCTGGCCGAGCCCGCCCTCCGCTCGGCTGCCCGGAGTCGGCCGGGGCCCGTGAAGGGGCCGGGACCCGCAGCAGCCCCGGGCCTGCCCGCTGCCCTCTCCGCGCGGCTCCCCAGGCCGGGGAACGCAGGCCCCAAGCTGGCGGCCCTCCAGCCGGTAACTGGCTTGCTGCTTCCCCGGGCCCTGCAAATTCCGGCTCCCGGGCCTCCCCTGGGGGGCTGGAAAGGGCAGAAGCACGGAGGGAGCCTGCAGGCCTGGGCAGAGGAATGCCCGCGGGTGCCCTGGGGCTCGGGCAGCACTGCGGGGGGGTCGGGGGGACCGTGGCCCCTTGGGGCGCTGCCCGCCGTGCGGACGTGGTCGCCCTCCGGGGCTCCACAGTTGGAAGCAAAGAGAATGACCCACGAAGAGCAGGTGCCGTGGAGCCCTGTTGCCTGCCTCTGCCTCAGCCTGGGGATTCCTCTTGGGCAGCAGGTGTTTGTCCAGGGGATTCTGAGGAAAGCCTTCGAAGGAAGCCCCTAGGGCTGAGGGGGGCGTGTTTAGCAAACAGCCTGACTGGGAGAGAAAGAAGACTGCCTCTAGTTCCTGCCCTAGGCACCCAGCCACACACGAAAGGCCTCAGCTCGACTCAGAGCATGCTCCCGGGGACAGAAGAGGGACTGTCACGAGGGAAAAGCCCTTTCCCCATCGGGGGTGCCTGGCCATCCCCTCTCCAGGTGGGCGCTCTACACAGAACACCTGAAAGGCACAGCTACCCAGAACTGGACCTGGCACTCAGCAGGTGTGTTTGAAAAATCAATCATAACTTGATTCCATCCTCAGTTTCCAGGCTGCAAAGTGAACGCCCTGAGAAGACAAATACACAGACAGTCGTCACAAGGAAGCGCTGGGGCTGTGGGTACAGGGGGAGCCCAGGCAGGAAACCTCGCCCTTTCTTCCTCCTCCCTGAACTCCAGCCTCTGAGTTCCAAGCCAGTGAAGGAAAAAGGAGATGCAGAGACCAGATCCCAGAGTTGCTCCAACCTTTTTACAGCCCGTTGTAGGAAGGGTGTGCCCCAATCCTTACACGTGTTCCTTCTCATTTTATAAAAAAAAAAAAAAAAAATCAGCATTTCTATAGTGATTTTTTGTTTTTAGTCCGCAAACCTATTGCTCACGTCATACTCATGACTGCTCAGTGAGTATTTTGGTCTTTTCAGAGAGGGATCTAAGACATAGAAAAGTTAAGCGATGTACTCCACAAACTGATCTATTGGTCAATATCATCCAAATTAGAATACAAGCAGTTTATTTTGTTTTAGAAATTGACAATCTACTTCCAAAATTCATGGAGAAACACCAAGGCCCAAGAATAACAAAAGAACAAAATTGGAGCTTCTACAGTACCAGATATCAAGACTTATTATAAACATATGGTAATTAAGACACTGTGGTATGGATGCAAAGATAGAAAAACAGCCAGTGGAACAGAAGAGTCCAGAAATAAATCCACACATACAAAGACACTGGATTTACTTCGAAAGCTCCAGTGCAGAGGACTGGAGGGGATGGTCTTCACAATAATTGGTGTTATGGCAACTGGTGTTTACATATATTTGGTGTGTGCGTGTGTGTGTGTGCGTGTGGGGGGGGGTGCGTCTGTGTGGGGGTGTGTCTGTGTCTGTGTGTGTGCGTAAGTGTAGGTCTGGGTGGGTGTGTGGGTGGGTTATGTGTGTGTGCCTGTGTGTGTGTGTAAACAAATCCTGTCCCCCCCCACCCCACACCATACATCAGTTCTAGATGGATTGATGGTCTAAATGTGAAAGATAAAACAAAGTTTCTAGGAGGAAACAGGAAAATATCTTCTTGATCTTGAGCTCAGGGCACTTTTCTTAAACAAGACACCAAAATCATTAACCATAAAGGAAATAGACAAGTTGAGTTATATTAAGAGCTTCAGTTCATCAAAACATTATTAAGAAAGTGAAAATGCGAGCCAGCAAAGAGTACAAGACCATGCTTGTGAAACGTGTAATAGATAAAGGACTTGTATCTGGGATAATAAAGGATCCCCACAGATGAGTAGGAAAAAGACCACTCACATTGCCCCGAGTGTTGGGTGGCGTGGGAATAGAAACAGGCATTTTGGGGATCCTGCTTAGGAGAAGTTGAGTAGGGGTATGTTTAATTTGGTTTGATGAGATGTATATAGTTGGTTCCCAGTCCCTTCTGCGTACAGGTAAGTTACTGCTGGCTGTCCTGGTGGAAGAACGCCTTCTAGGAATATGTTCACCTCCCACTGCAGTGATGCTCCCAGCGTCCGGACACAGACGTGAAACATTCTTCTAACCACCAGGTACGTACATCTTTCAATGGAGAAGTTGGTTTTCAATGACACTGAGACAAACAGAAGTTTTCTCCTCTCAGGAGTATACTCAGCCATGCAGACTATTAGTTGAATTCATCATACGTATTTTAATTTTTATGAAAATCAAGTGTTATATCAGGACTTCTGTGTTTGAGAGACACAAGTCTGTAGCAGTATTATGCACGGTGACCGTGTGTGCGAAGTCACATAGTTAGTGCATCTCACACACCATGCAAGAAAAAAGACTGAACTGTCTTCCTATAGCAAATGATAATACAAAAAATCATTGACATAGGAAGAAGAGATCAGAAAGTATGAAGTCGAAAAATGAAGGAACATCACATCCATTAGGATGGCTGTTATCAAAAAAGCAAAATAACAAGTGTTGGTGAAGGTGTGGAAAAATTGGACAATTTGTGCATCGTTGGTGGGAATGTAAAATGGTGCAGCCACTGTGGAAAATGGTATGGCAATTCTTCAAAAAATTAACCAAAGAATTACCATATAATCCAGCAATTACACTTTGGGGTATATACCTAAAAGAAGTGAAAGCAGGGACTGGAACAGATATTTGTACACCCAAGTTCACAGCAGCATTGTTCACAAGAGCCAAAAGGTGGCAGCAACCCAAAAGTCCATCGATGGATGAATGGATAAACAATCACACGATGGAATATTATTCAGCCTTTATTATTCAGGAAGGAAGTTCTGACACATGCTACGACACAGATGAACCTTAAAGGCGTTGTAGTAACCAAAATAAGACAGTCGAAAAAAGATAAATACTGTATGATTCTACTTACATGAGGTGGACCTGTAATGGTCAAATTCAGAAACACAAAGTAGAATGATGGTTTCCAGAGTGTGAGGGAGGGGAAATGGGGAGTCAGTGTTTAATGAGGACAGGGTTTCAGTTTGGGAAGGTGAAAAAGTTCTTGGGATGGATTGTGGTGACGGTTGCACAACAGTGTGAATGTACTTAATGCCACAGAACTGTACCCTTAAAAATGGTTATCTTAGTATATTTTACAAATTTTTTAATGAAGGAAAAAGTCTTGTAGAGGTATGTCAGGTATTATTGTGTATTTTCCTGGATTTTGAAGTGTTTATGGTATCTGTCAGCTTTTAAAATTTTGTGATTTCTTATTCTAAAACAAATTTACTTCCATAACTCACAGTTTTCAATGTCATTTAGTATTGACATGAACTTTAGTTTCCTTTTCTGAAAATGGGGCCAATAATGTATAACTTATAGAGTTAGTAACAACATTGAACGAGTTAATATATAGGATAAGTATGTTAAGTAAAATACACAAAATAAAAATATATAAAATAGATTTAAATAGTCTTAAGGGAAGCATGATTTATTGCCAAGTACTCCTTCGTGCCATGATAAAGAGGAAGGAGAGCTATAAGCTAAAAGCAAACGCTGTCAAAGCTGATAGCTGAGCCCCCTATTCTGTGATTTCTAAATTATCCAAATCTATCAGCAGTGGATTCTTGAAGTATGGCTTCCGTGCAGCCTTGATCACATTTTTTGGAGGTTTCAGTTTAGCTGAGATTCACAAAATTTGCTGAATGCCTCTGGCTTACCCCACTGTGCTGGGCATTGGGACAGACACACACACAAATCATACTTCTCCTTAGAGGGGCGATAGACACAGAAACAGTTTCAATACAGTGGGGCTGGTGGGCTCTGCTTTATTTAATCTGTTGCTCCCAAAAGCCTTAATGGCCTTATCACAGACTGAGTGGGGAACAAGGAAGGGAAACCCTTTGTGGGAGGATAATTGGGAAGGATGGGGAATCTACAGGTGAAAGGAAGGGAAGGGGTCTAGGAAAGAAAACGTAGCAGAAGAGAGGACTGGAGCCCCCTGGTGGGGAGAAGCGGTAGGAGCTCTCGGGGGCAGCCAACACCCATTGGTGGATTCTGACAAAATGCTGCCTGGGAACAGCAGAGAGCTGATAATTCAGGGCTATCCTTTAATCTTAGGAAGTGTTGTTGTGGGCTTCCCGGGAGGCGCAGAGGTTAAGAATCCGCCGGCCAACGCAGGGGACACGGGTTCGAGCCCTGGTCCGCGAAGATCTCACATGCTGCTCCCACAGGCTGCGGAGCAACTAAGCCCGTGCCCACAACTGCTGAGCCTGCGCGTTAGAGCCCGTGAGCCACAACTACTGAAGCCCGCGCATCTAGAGCCCTTGCTCCGCAACAAGAGAAGCCACCGCAATAAGGAGCCCGCGCACCGCAACGAGGAGGAGCCCCTGCTCGCCGCAATTTGAGGAAGCCCGTGCACAGCAACAAAGACCCAACGCAGCCAAAAGGAAAGTGTTGTTTCACTCCCCTCTCATGGCCCTACTTTGGCAGTTTAGGGTTTGCAAAGCCCTTTCCCACATACCTCATTCTATTTTATTTCTGCTAATGTTTGTTTTGTACATCACTGGGTGCATCAGTTCTCTTTTGACGGCACCTTTTTTTTTTTTTTTAAGCTTTTTGGTTTTGTTGTTGGTGCCAAAATACAGTTATTAATACAAAAATTTCTCCTATTCCGTGTTAGGCCAATGTAAAAACTAGACACACAAAAGTGCTGAATATTGTTTTCTGTTATTCTTCAGTAAATCTGGGTTTTAAAAAATACTTATAAGATATTTTGATTTTACACAATACTTTCCTCATAATTCTTAACAGTACCTAAAATCACACATGCAATTAAAGCTTTATGCTCTGAACTTATTTGGGGAAAACAGACCAATTTTCAAATTAATTGACAAAATGCAGGAGTGTAAAGAGTTGGTGTCAATATCATTTCGTGATTCAACCCAAATCAATAAATTTACTGTCACTGCAGCACCGAAGAACGAGATATCCATCATTTCAATCAGAAAGGATACTGCTAAATGTACTGCTCTGACCTTGCGAAGATGGTGTTGTTACACAGCAGTTTCATCCAGGTGTTCTGGTCTAGGTAAGAGGTAGGTTAGATTTCCAGAGTCGATGGAGCCTGGCACCACTCTCTGCAGGTAGAGGGATGGCCAGGTCGCAGAGGACCTGGGGAAACCAGTCCACGGAGCTGTCAGGGAGATGCTGTGTGGTTACACAGTGCCCCCTCCTGGTCATTCCAGGGACACAGAAAACCTGGAGCATAATCATGACGAAAACTGGCCGTTTCCTGAGCTTAAGAGAAATAGAGATGAGGGTGTGGCTGAACGATTTTTTCTGCACCTTATGAGCATAATAACACCTGGAAGGATTGGCTGTGTCTATAAATTCCTACTGACTGGAAGCCACCAAATAAAATGGGAGATGTTGACTCCACCAGAGCAGGTCTGGCCTGGGAGTCAGGGAGACAGCCCGAGAGACTGGCGTGTGTTTGCTCACTGGGTCGAGAGCTGATTGAATCAGGAAGGGCAGGTAGAAACTAACCGTCTCTTCACCTTTGCCAGGAAATGGCACTGCTAGGCACCAGAGTGTCCAGGGCTAGGCTCGGGCACGGCAGTGTGACGAGCCTATGGCTCGCTGACAGATCCCTGTCTTCCACTTCTTCCCAAAGAAGGATCACCTGGGATTATCCGAAGCCCCCTCCCTTGCCTGGCCCTCACTGCCAGGTCAGGACTTGGCAGGGCACTCCTTGTGACGGGCGTGGCAGCTCACAGAGACCTCCATGGCCGGGGAAGGACGTGCTTGGTCTGACTCAGGAGGAGCCTGCAGGGTGTGGCTCACTGGCACTGAAGGCAACGAAGCCTAAGGAGGAGCTCACCATCCTTGCGGGCCTTGTTCAAGGAATTCCATTTTATTTTGCTGCTGATTAAAGCTATGAAGCTGTAGAAGGCCTTGCCTGACCTTCACACGGCAAGACCACTGGAAGTTGACCCTGGAGGGCCCAAGAAGACTCAGTTCAGCACTAAATTTTAAGTATCTGCCTAGTACTTTCAAGATGGAAGAAACGAAAGTGTAAGGAAACCCCTTGTAAACCTCCAAGAT
Organism: Physeter macrocephalus; assembly: GCF_002837175.3. NCBI lineage: Eukaryota > Metazoa > Chordata > Mammalia > Artiodactyla > Physeteridae > Physeter > Physeter macrocephalus. Next base: position 5,205,617 of record NC_041226.1, on the reverse strand, counting down.
ACGCCGTGTAAGAACAGTGGGATAGATACACACACAGTATCCTACTGGTCCAGGAAGTATGACATCCTCACAGTGAGTCTATTCAGAAGAGAGACCAGAAGAGTCCCAGGAGTAGTGGGAATGGGAGGTGGCAGTGGCGGATGCTCGTCACGGATAATGCAACAGGGATGGGACCTGAACTAGAGCTCTGGGCATCAGCTGCCATCATTCGTTATTGGTTGCAACCAAACTCTGCTCTGTTAAGTACTGACAAGCATTCCATGCTGCCAATTTCCTGTCTGGAAGGATCCTCAACGCTGGAAATAACACACCACTACCAACACCAAAACCTCACCACTCAGCACTCTTTTAGCCAGCAGAAAGACAAATAAATGTTAATTTTTATATTGAGAATGTACTGTGTACGGGGCCCTCTTTTAAGTACCATATGTTATTCGCTTGTATCGTCCTCCCAGCAGGATTCTCAGCCCCGTATTACACGGGAGGAAGTTGAACTGCAGAGAGGTTAAACCCCTTTCGAGGGAACCAGGATATAAACCCAGCGATCTTGCGGCGAGGACCGCCTCAGTCAAGCGCCAGCTAAGCTTCTTCCCGCTCAGAACGAGGGGGTTGGATGGAGCCAGGGCTCAGAGGCTGCCCCTTGGCGGGTATATCAGGGCTCTTTACACTTTTGTATGAATGCTTTATGTCTTGGGTACAATTTTGGAATGCCAAGCCGAGGCCGCCGTCTGTCCCGGTGAAGCCGGGGAGCCTGGGGGTGCCGGCTGCTCCCTCCGGCCGGAACCTGCCGGGGCTTGTCCAGGACGGCCGTCTGCTTGCTGACCAGGCGGGGCAAAGCAGGGCAGCAGCTGCTCAGGGTCGACGCAAGAGCGAGCGTCGTTTGCAGAGTCAGTGGACTCTAATTCGGACAAATTCTGCCATGGCCCGGGTCCTGGGACAGGCAAAGCGACGACGACTGTTGACACGGGTGTTCCCACGGGCTGAGTGGGAACGGGAGTGGCCAGGAACGCGGGGTCTCCCCCGCCCACCCGAGGTCCCCAGGGCAAGAACAGAAACCAATCCAAAGCCACGGACACCTTTCCCATTCACCGAGAGCGTTGCCAAGGGGAGGGGAAGGCTACCTCGGAGAGGGAGCGGTCTGACCAGGTTTGTTGCTTAAATGTTCCCACCAGCTTAGCAACCCTGCAGGTTTGCCCAGGCCCAATCTCAGAAAAGCAAGATGGGGAAAGGAAATAACACGGTATTTCCTATTCTGAATAAAAATTAAATAAAGAGGCAGAGGGAGGTGTCAATGCATCGTCTAGGCCGGCGCATCTCAAACGTTACTGCGCGTGTGCATCACGTTGGAGCAGGTAAGCGGATCTAGGCCTCCACGCAGCCACTCCTATCTGTGCATCCTGGACACGTCGCCTAGCTTTGCCGGACGTCCATCTCCACTTGCGCAATCGGCACCTGCCTCACAGGGCTGCTTAGAGACAGACCGAGACGGTGCAGGTAAAAGGCAGGGCACAGTGCCTGGCACGTGGTGAATGTTCACTGGATGGCGGATTCCTCGTTAATTTCAACAAGTTTTCATTCGACAAACACACAGCATTGTAGGGCCCCACGCGCCCCAGGTGAGAGTGTTGGCTGCTAACACAGCCGCACCTTCTCCAGAGAGCTGCCCTCCTCAGGACACACCACATCCCCTGAAAATGTCTGGAAGGTTACGCTTACTGACTGGTGTAGGTACAAAAGCCTGCGCCCCTTATCCCACGTGGGACGGCTCTGAGGTGCTGTTCATGTTCCAGAACTCTCCGGGGATCAGGCTGAGGCTACGTGTTGACTCAGTGTCTCCCCCTGCCTGACGCCCCTCGCTCCTTGTGGATCATTTCCCCGGGAGCATGTCCTTCATTAGTCGCTTGCACGTCTCAGACCTCCACCTCTGCTATTGCCAGGCTCAGGTGATACAGCAGTGAGGGAGAGTGACCAGCAAAGGGACAGTTAATCACAGGAAGGAATTCCATAGTCGTAAGGCTGGGGTGGCGTGAGACATCATAGGATGGGTCCCTGATGCAGGAAAAGGCTCTCAGGAGGAAGAGGCACCTGACCCAGGCGGCATCCGCCAGGCACAGGGAGTGCGCGGCAGAGAGAAGGTCACCTTCAAGGCTCAGAGAGGGTGTGGTGAATCTGAGGATTTGCAGAGGCCCCTCGAAAGGCGAGTGACCAAGGAGAGGACTGACTGGCTCCAAAGTGACCCCTAATCCTTTCCTTCTGTGGACCGCTGGGGCGAGCGCGGGGCAGAATCACCATGGCAACACAAACGGCAGCGCCTGAGGCTGTCTTCGGGATTATGCTGTCAGGACAACGCAGGTGCCCACAACCTCATGTCCAGAGATTCTTGAGCTCTTCCCTGTGAAGAGCTTTGTCCAGGGTGAACCTGCACCCTCCTTCCCACCCGCGGTGGAAAGAATAAGGTTGTACCTGGAGCAGTCACATTCATAGAGAGTAGAATGGTGGGTGCCAGGGGCTAGGTCTCGAGAGGGGACAGATTTTTCAGCTGGGGAAGATGGAGAAGTTCTGGAGATGGACGGTGGTGACGGTTGCACAACAAAGTGAATGTACTTCAGCGCCACTGAGCTGGATACTTAAAAGCAGTTCAAATGGTAAACTTTATGTTACGTGGTTTTTTACCACAATAAAAATAAAGAAAAAAAAGAGGAAGGAAGGCTCTTGTCTAAATCTAAACTCAGGGCATTGAGTGATGTTGCGTCTTATGGTGTAAGACTAAGAAGTTACCTGAGACAAAATCTATAAAACATCATTTAGTACCAGAAAGCAGATGACAAGATAACCAGGTAAGCCATAGAAAGAAAAGAAACTGAGCTGTTTGTAGTGAGGTGGATGGACCTAGAGTCTGTCAAACAGAGTGAAGACAGAA
>NC_041226.1:5187503-5202553 GCF_002837175.3 Physeter macrocephalus | reverse complement strand
TTCACTTTGTTACACAGCAGAAGCTAGCACACCGTTGTAAAGCAATTATACTCCAATAAAGATGTTAAAAAAAAAAAAGATAACCAGGTAAGCCAGACCATATGTCTGTAGGTGGTGCTGATTCCCTCTCCTGGCAACAGCAGCCACCTGGCGAGCTCTGAGAACCCGAGCTTCAGGACTGCGTCTGGGATGCTTCGTCGCCTTTCTGGCGAGCTACGTCTCTCCTCCTCGTCCACCTGTAGCATTGCGCAGAAAGCAATAAGAAGAATACCAACAACCATTTCTAGCTTGAGCTCACAGAACATCAGTGTCGTCTGGGCGCATCACTTGTTACAACCAGAAAAGAAAAAAAGACCTGTCTTCCCACAGCCCCGAGGGCCCCAGCAGGGCAGGGCAGTCCTCTGATGCCTGTTCAGCACAGGCCCAGCATTGGAGGGGCCCCAGGGATGAGGGAAGGAAGCCAGGAGAGAGAGAGAAGGGAGAAAGGAGAAGGGCTCCCAGACCACCCAGCACCTAGCCCCTCCTTGGTCAGATAAAGGGAAGTTTGGCCCAAGACAGAGAGGTTAAGTCCAAAGTCACATGCTTTAGTTAGGTAAGCAGTGGCCCTGGCTGGGGTCAGAACCAGGCCTCCTGGTCCCTCATCAAGACTGCGTTATCCTAAAACTTGACAGTCCAGATGCCATTTGATGACTGGGTAAGTCTAATTAACTCCCACCTGGAATAACTGAACTTTTGTGTTGCTTTTATTTGTTTCTTTGATACCTAGTGTTTGCCCAGGTAAAGTCAACTTTTTAAAGATACGGAGTGGGGTCAGAGGCCTTGCTTTTTACACAGTGATAAGTATAGAAGAGTGGCCATGTCTCCACGGGTTCATCTGACTAACAAATTGAGGTTTCGTGGATCAAATTATCCACCAAAACTGCCTCCCCTGTGTTTGGCCCAAAGGAAAAAAAGGAAACAAAAAGTTACTGAGTCCCGCCGACGCCAGCCCTGCCCATTATCCCCTTGAATCCTCATGGAAACCCAGAGACAGCCTATCTGCATGGTTACAGGTGAGGCAGCTGTGGCTCAGGGTCCTAAAGAACTGGTCCAAACTCACCCCCTGGCTGGATCAGGGTGCATGGCACAGCTAACGTGTAGGCAGCACAGGGCCTAAAGGTTTTTATCGTCTGTTGAATGAATAAACGAACTCATATCCGTCTGTGTACAGCATCCATACACTTGCCCCTTGGCCGTATCTACTGTCATTATTTGGAAGGTGTCACAAAGACCTTAGAGATTATCCTCAGTCCCAGACAGGGTGAAAGTGTAGTCAGACAGGAGCTAAAAACACCTGAAAGAGAAAAAGAATAAGCGAAACAGGCTTAATGAATCATTAAAGCGACAGAAGTGAGGGGGTGGGAGGCCGTTGCACAATTAAGCAATTAACGTGTACTGACACATCGCACTTTGGAACAGCTAAGAGACAGGAGAAAATCCATGCCTGCCTGTCACCAAGCTGTCATTGTCGCTGCCACCACGGGTGAGGACCAGGAAGGCTGTCGGGTCAGCAGAGCAGCACGGACGGGGCGTAGACCGCAAGAGCGGCCTCTCTGAAACCCCTCCCATGGTTTTCCTTCCTTTCCCCACTAACAGGACAGGGTCTAAACAGAAAGCACCCTAATCAAGACTCTGAAGGCCCCCTGGGTGGAGAGGTTCTGTGGGCCCGCTCATCGCCTTCCGGGCAGCAGTGCCTTCTGTTTACAGGCTCTGGGAGGACCAGCCTCTCCGACTGAGGGTTATGGCAGCATCTGTCCAACGAGCTGAGAAGTGATCAATCAGGAAGAGCTACCTGGAGTTCCCGGGCCCACCCAGATGTTCCTTTCATGTCTGCCTTCGCCAGGATTCAGCTGTTCATAGCCCCGGCCTCAGGAAATCTTGGAAGTTAGTTCAGTTAAAGGAGGCGACGCGCTATGCCAGCAAAACACAGTCGGGACCTGGTGACACGGGAGTTTGGCAATGATCAACTGCCCTGGTGTAAGACTCGAAATTTGTTTTGAAAGGGGGGGGTGGGGAAGGAGGTGGTGCAATCAATACTTCGAGTTTGTCCCGATTGGATGGGGTGTGTGCTTTCTTTTCCACCCTAGTTGTTGTTGAAGCTGTTTATTGAAAGGTTGTGCAAATATGATCAGTCGGCTCCAGGGCCATTAATAACCTGCTGGACAAAGCTGGCTCCATTCCAATTGATTTCAGATTTTTGAAAATGTCAAATTCCTTGGAACAGAGATGAAAGCCCCGGAGGGGCTGGCACCAACGTGTGAGATCTTCGCCTCCGCTGGCACTGATCCAGTGGATTCCGGAGCCTGAACACTGTGGCACTGCCATTTGCTTGCCAGTCTGCGTGAATCGGTGGTCCTGCAGCAGCACTGGAGAGAGAGGAGGCGTCACAAATGCTCGAAGAAGCAAACCACGCACTCTGAAACCTCTCTCCCCACGGCGCTGCCTTCCAAAACTATTAGATCCAAGATCCTGAGGAAAGTTACACAAGGTCAGCTGTAGGGGACACACACACGAGAGGCGGCCAGTAGTGAGCACAGCCATGTGGCCGGAAAACACGGATTTATACCCCAGCCCGCTGGGATATAACCCGGAGCAAATTAATCTCTGTTATAGTCACTGTGAACTGAGGATTTCATCATAAATTTCTTATTTCAGAAAACGTATGTTCTCTGGGCCTTATCCATTTAAGAACTCAGATTCTAAACGTGGAGGCCGTCAGAGCCAAGGTCTCTATAATGTCCTGATTCGGCAGCTCCATAAGCTGGCCCACCATCAGAGATCTGCATGCCACCATCAAAGGACACACACGGGAGACTTCCCTCGTGGTCCAGTGGCTAAGACTCCATGCTCCCAGGGCAGGGGCCCTGATCCCTAGTCGGGGAACTAGATCCCACATGCCGCAACTAAGAGTTCGCATGCCGCAACTAAAGATCCCACATGCTGCAACTAAAAAGATCCCGCACGTGACAACCAAGATCCTCCATGCTGCAAGTAAGACCTGGCACAGCCAAGTAAATAATAAATATTAAAGACAAAAAAAGGACACACGCAGGCCAAGAAGAGAGCCATGCGTCCCGAGACGTGTCAAGACGCCAGGGCACAGCCTGCCTGGTCCATTAACTCAAGAGTCATCGGCCACAGTGTCACCAAGAGAGGCTCACCGAGGCTGCTCCTGTCTGCAGGTCACTCTGCCCATGTTGTCCCTTCTCTGGGGTCTACCTGGGGCTCCTCTCGGGGCTATTGGGATTGGATGGTCACTGCTGCCCTCCTCTCCCTGAGGTGTCCTGTGCAAACGCCTCCTCTCCACCAGGAGTCTTATCTCGTATTCTAGTTGTCGCACTGGATTCTGAGACACCCGCCCCCCAGGTGTGCCAAGGTAGAGTTAAAATTACAAGGATCCTGCAGAATGAGAAAGACTGGGAAGAAACGTGCTACCAGAGGTATCTGAGATTAACATGAACCATATTAACGTTTTCCAGTCGAATCAAAGATCATTTTTAACTTGGGCTGGATATTTTCTCAGTTGCTTCCAGAGTTCCACTCAACGAGAGTGTATGTAATTTCTGTAGTGTGTTTGTTAAAGTCCATATTTAGAACAAAGCCACTCAGAATGTAGATTGGTGCAGCCACTATGAAGAACAGTATGGAGGTTCCTCAAAAAACTAAGAATAGAGTTGCCATAGGATACTGCAATCGCACTCCTGGGCGTATATCTGGACAAAACTATAATTAAAAAAGACACATGCACCCCTATGTTCAAAGCAGCACTATTCGCAATAGCCAAGACATGGAAACAGCCTAAATGTCCATCGACAGAGAAATGGATAAAGAAGATGTGGTACATATATACAATGGAATATTACTCAGCCATAAATAGAATGAAATAATGCCATTTGCAGAAACATGGATGGACCTAGAGATTATCATACTAAGCGAAGTAAGTCAGACAAATACCATATGGTATCACTTATATGTGGAATCTAAAATATGACACAAATGAACTTATTTACGAAACAGAAACAGACTCACAGACATAGAGAACAGACTTGTGGTTGCCAAGGGGGAGGAGGGGAGGGGAGGGAAGGATTGGGAGTTTGGGATTAGCAGATGCAAACTATTGTATATAGGATGGATAAGCAACAAGGTCTGACTGTATAGCACAGGGAACCACATTCAACATCCTGTGATAAACCATAATGGAAAAGAATAGGAAAAAGAACATATATATGTATACCTGTATATATGTATAACTGAATAACTTTGCTGTACAGCAGAAATTAACACATTGTAAATCAACTATACTTCAATAAAATAAATTTTAAAAAATAGAACAAAGCCACTTGCTGGTGAGTGGGTGCTATACAGACTGACATGAGGGGCCACCCATGTTGAGAGAAGGGCTTCACTGAGGGCCAACAGGAAGAAAAGTTAATTTTTAATGAAAGCAACTTGTATAGAAACAGAAAGTGAATTTAAAACTAGTCAATTTAAAACACATTAATGGAACTCAGAACTTTAAAAGAAGTACATGTTTTAATACTCATGTTAAAGTTGAAAAAACAAAACAAAAATATAACTTGTTTTTATATTTTTGTTATTGTACTTAGTATTTTATTTTCAAAAATAAACCCTGCTGTTTCAGGTATCTCAGCCTTCTAAGTGAAAGAACACTCTGGACAGTGTGGTGAAATCTGCCCATATTAACTACCCATAGTAATCATTTTAACTGTTTCTGCTTTGAACGGCTTCACCCTGGGAGAGCAAACATCTCTGGCTCTTCACAAAAGCAGATTCCCTTCGAGAACTGAGAGACTGGTGGTGTTACACGGAGGTGGCAATTTAGACTTTTTCCTCTCAATAACTTTACTATTTCTATACTTCTTGATTAGCTCAAAATATTGAAATAAATCAGGGCCACAGGACGGGGAGCAGGGAAGGAGGGAAGCCGAGACCTGGAGACCAGAAGGGGGTCTGCAGAAACCCCGAGAAGGTGTCAGTCACCTGCTCTGACTGAAAGTCCCCCAGTTTGGTCCAGCTGAGCCCAAACCCATTGGCAGTTGCCCTAAACAGTTTACAAAAGTGCCGTCAATTAGCCAGAAACAGCACAGGTTTAATAGATCTTGTGGTTGGTTTTACCCTGCAAAAAATTACAAGGAAGAGAGTTCCTAGGGAACATTTTTCAGCTTCATGGGTAAAGAAGATAAAGACTTCGGGAAATGTTGAAAATGTTAACAAACTCCAAAAAGGAGGCAGAGAGCCTCTCAACTACTCGGCTGTTTTGCTTCTTTTTCTCTTTTCATGGAAAGAACGAGCTCAAAGGAGCAGGGATGGGGAAAACATGACCAGAAGGCGCTGAAGCTGGAGGTGGAGCCAGGAGAAAGGCTGTGTCTCTCGCCCAGGTGTGCCGCATCCCACCCCAGGTCAGGAGACCCCGACCGTTTCAGGTTGTTTCCGGGCCCGTCAGGAATCCTGACAGTACGGACCTGGAAAGGAAGAAAGCTGTTTCCTGCACTCTGCACATTGCAGTCTGGCATCGTTGTCATTTACGTTTGACAAACCCTGAAAGACACAGAGACACACTTACTAAATGTTTCATCTCACAGAAACAGCTGATGGGATAGCGTGACCAGAAGCCAGGTGGCCCTGAGAAACACGAGGACCAGTTGAAAGCTCAGGTGAAACCGAAGAGGGGAGAATGTCAAGTCCTCCGTTAGGGCCCCAACAACTTAATTTCAGAATTGGGAGACCTAAGTGTCACCTCCTTGACCAAGCTTCCCATCAATGCCACCCTCTTGTGTTTCCTGATTCCCTGCTGTGGGCTCTCGAGGGCAAAACCCCTGGCTGAGAGCAGGGACCACAGCCACAGACCACCCAGGCCTGGCACGGCGGGGTCCACGTCTAACTCGTATTTGCCAAAAGAACAATTTCACACATAATAACAAAAGCAATTTTACACAATGAAAGTACAAAATTCCAAGACCAAAGCATCACTGAGCTTGTGCACATCTGAGCAGGAGCACCTGGGGCATGTCGGGTGGCCGGGATGGGCACCTTGGTCACAGGAAGGACCTCTGAGGGGCTGAGATGGCATCTGGCGAAGAGCAGTCCCACTGCTTTGGAGGATGGAATGGAACGGACCTCACGCTTCCATTACACTTTAAAATACTTGTTACGTTTTGATTTTACAACAGTAAGGGTAACCTCTAGCTTTTAGAAATGAAATACTGCCTACAACTTGTTACATACTGTTAACCTTATTGGCCCAAATGGTTTAAAACATCTCAACCTCAACTTTACTTTTTGCTAACAGTACAAAATATCAACAGGTTAATTTATGTGATCAATTTCCAAGTAAACGGTGTGACTTTGGATGTCCCTTCTTCCCTCAGGAATTCAGTTTCCTTTTCTGTACTAGATTATTTAAGTGCCCCCGAGTCTTAAAATTCTAGAATTCAGTAGAAAATGAACAGGACCTCCCTGCCAAGTGTGGCGTTCTAATCTGGAAGACGGTGAGCAGGGAATCAGCTCTCCTCCCTCCCTCTCTCCCTCCTTCCTCTTCCCCTCTGTCCATCAAACATTTATTTGTACCAAGCCAAACTCATTTCTCTGGTTAGGGACATATATTGTGAGTGAGTCAGCAATACAGGTGTTCTCTGTAAAGGTCTTCCAGAAGGTGTCCGTGCCCTTGCTGTGAGCCTCAACGTACCCTCAAGCAAGCCAGATGACTGGATCTGTGGATGCGGACGGGGACAGGGCTAGAACGTGCGTGAGAGGAAGCCATGGGAAAAACCGAATCAAGAGCAAGGAACACATCTGCTGGGGTGTCCCACAAGGGCGTTCGTTCACAAGATAATTCCCTAATTCTATTGCCCCATCGTTCAAGGACCCTCTCAACGTCTTTGCCCCCGAGAGATCATTTTAAAGGAGACCAAGGCAGGAATGATCAATTTCCTTGGCCTCAAATTTACCATGCTCTATCAGGAGGCCTAAGAAATCTGGTCCATTCTTACATATTGATAATTCTATGTTCCAGGGCAGATGTGGTGGTGTCTTAAACTTTCATTGTCCTGCCTTTGGGAGTTGTAGACAATCACAGTGTATTGTCTTGTTTTGTTTTGTTTGAAAGTTAACCCCAGAAGCATTATAAGCTAGAAACAGGAACTCACACGAAGGGGCCAGAATGTAGTGAATGCCTCCTAGGAAATGCCTCCCCTGCACCTATTTGTTTCCTGGCGGGTGGGAGCGTGGGGCGGGGCGCAGTTCTTCTCAGGTCTGCTCCCACCCACGTCACACACAGCGGGGTGGACAGGGCTGGAGAGCCGGGGCTGCCGCCTGGCCACCTCCCGAGCACGCCTGGCCCAATGCCTGCAGTGAGGCCACCCTGGTGCTGCTGACCCCAGGGCACAACATCGGTCAATGCAATCACCACCCACCCTGTGTGCCCTCTATCAGGGAAATGGAGATCTAGCCTCCCAGCACCAGGCAAGAGTCGGGGGCCCAGAAACCTCGGGGCTCCTCTGGCTCGGGCGGGGGGTCATGAGGTGGTTTAACAGGGGCTGTTGGGGACACACGTGGGCAGACCAGCTCTCCCTCCCCCGCCCAGGGACAGTACTTGGGATAGGGCTGCAGCACCAGCACCCAGGCCTAGGTCTCCCTGGGACATCTTGTCCGTGATGTGCATATTTCAGAAATTGTTAGACATGGAGGACAAAACCTGAGGTTCTGGACAGAAGCAAGGCCTTGCTCGTCCCAATCAGCTTTCCTGAGTTTCCAGTGAACCTGCCCCGAGGAAGGAACAGCTCCATTAGAGGCAGGAGGCAGTTCTTGGAGGAAGACGCCATAGGTGATTGTGACAAGGCCACCTTTGTCTGCAGAGGGGAGTCCATGTCCCCAAAGAGCAGGGACGGAGGCAGGGGAGAGTCTAACCTCAAAGCTCCAGGACAGATGGACAGGCAGAGAGGGGCTGGTGACCATGCAGCTTGTCTGGTCGGGCTCAGGAAAGTCCCAGCCCCCCACCACTCCCAAGTCAGCGTCCAATAGAGAAAGTGGACGGCATTGCAAAAAAAACAAATGACAAACACATCCCCACAAAAGAAAATAAGCTAACTGAACTAACTAAAAGGTTCACCCTGACTCAAGGGAGGTTAGGAGACCAGACATGTGCTACTTTGCCCCGAAAACCGGCATATGAATGACCCCAGAGAGGTCGCTGCTCACCCCTTGCTTTAGGACCAGCCTCTTCCGGTTCCCCTCCCCCCACCCAGATTTATGGGTCCGTCCCTGCACTTCACGTCTTGTGGGACAGTGACACCTGCTGACAGTCATGGTTACTAGGTGCCAGTGCTCAGAAATTAAATGGCCTCTTTATCCCTTATCTGAGAGCTCTGTGTGAGAACGGTGTAAGCACAACAGTGAGGGTTTATCGGCTGCTCCTCCACCCTCTTTGGGGCACTTTTAGTCTCCTAAGCAGCAAAAATAGCCTAAGGAGTGTCCACAACAAAATACCCTTCTTCCCCTCACCCTGCACAGAGGGCGTGAGAGTCAAGGCTCACGCGCGCGCACACGCACACGCACACGCGCACACACACACACACACACACACACACACACACACACACACCGACCCCTCCATGTTAGAGACAAGAAGGGCCCAGTGACAGCTGAGGCACTTGGAAAGGTTGCTGAAAAGGGATGCGAATCTCTTCCCAGCACAGGGAAGACCCAGCCGCACTGGTCCAGGCGACCTGCTCAGTGAGTTAATGAGGAAGTCAGTGATCTCTTCCGAGACAGGCCAATCCACACACTCAGTGATCTCACTGCTTCCTGCAAAATCACTGACATTCCCCTCGTTCCCCGGTCCTTGCCCTGGAACAGGCAAGGGCTGCTGAGCTGGCAGAGGAGCCCAGTTTTGAAAGATAAATTAATGAGTTCATTCAACAAATGGAGTGTGTCTATAGCCCAGGCACTATATGCTGCCAGGAAAACAGAGAACAAGACCAGTAACACAAACGTGAAACATGAAGGATGCTCACGTTGTAGGTGGGAGAGAAACAGATAATAAATAAGGGACAAAGACACTTCCCAATGTCATAAGGGAGAGGACACACGATCCTGATTTTATCGTTGAGGGCACAGAGTGAAGGGCTCCCTTAGACAGGTGGTATTTGGGTGCAGCTCAGAATGAACCTGCGGAACCAGCCAGGAAGAGGAAGACCGTTCCCAGGAGGGGCTGGCAGGTGCACAGACCGTAGCAGGATGCTGAGGGGAGCAGCGGGGGCCCAGGAGGAAGCAGGAGATGCGTAGAGGGAGGCAGGCTACCTGCAGGTATCATCCTGGAAGGTGACTTTTTTATCCTAGAGAAATGGGCGCTTCCCTACAATCCAGGGGAGTATGATGTATGTCAGATTTATGTTGCCAAAATGGCATTTCCCCTTTAGAAAAGAATGTTTTGCCCAAGATGGAAGCCTCGTTGGGACAGGAATGAATAGAACTTTCCCAGTGGCAACGGTTTATTGTAGAGGAAGTAAATTAGATCCTGTGTTTGGTGGTGAAATCATGGGCAGATTCTTGTCAGTAGGAGGACAGTGACAGTCAGGCCCCAGCAAGAGGTGACCATGTGGTGACAGCGCCACCAGGTGGGGCTGTGGCCTCGAAAGTGGGGCCTGGTCCAACCCTCCCCCCTGGAAAGGGAGCCTGGGCCCGGCTTTTCTTTCCCCAGAGGGAAGGGGAGCTGCCAGCCATCTCAAATATCAACACAGATATTTCTTTGCTTTGTTTTCCCAGAACATGAACTCTTCCTCTTCCCCCTTTCGTTATCATCTTGTGTCTGGAGGTCTCCTCCGCCCCAGCAGCCGGTCACTGGGCCAGTGCATCCCCATGGGGAGGAGGGGAAGGATGGGATGTTCAGGGAAATCGGCCCTAATAATATTCCTAACAGGAGCCTGCTTGTCCGAGGTGTGAGGCTCGGGCACAAACTCCATGACAGAAAAGCAGTTCTCCGTAGGGATAATTTAGGAGATGGAGAAGAAGCAGGGATCATCTGAGTCCTTAGCGAGCCCAGGGTGGTGCCAGCTGGGCCAACGTCAAGAACTCCTAGAGGAAGGCCTGTTATTGGCCCTGATGTAGATAAGGAATCTGAGGCTCAGAGAGGTTAAGTCAGTCACCCAAGTCACAGATTTGAACCCAGACACTCTGACTGCACATCCAGGAGATTTACTCCCTGTGAATCAAGGACAAATGGCGCTTTCCGGATGAGTCCAAGTGAGGATGCTGTTAAGTCAGCTACTGCACTCCTCCAGTTTGGAAAAGGAAGATGAATCCGGTTTTGGACAGATTTGTTTTGGGTATGGCAGGAGGCAAGCTTTTGTTTCCTGGAGTATTTCAGGAAGTTTCATGGGAGGTTAAGTGCTGAGGAAAGGACAGGAGATGGACAGGAGAGGAGGACATGGCAGGAGAGGGCCCAGCCTGGACCAGGGCCTGGAGGCAGGACTGAGCCTGGAACAGCCTCCGGGACAGCCCTGCAAGGCCCCACCCAGCACGGCCATCAGGAGACCTGGCGGGGAAACGCCAAGGGCCAACAGTCTGCTGTCACAGGTGTCCTATTGTCATCTGCTCTGCCACCTCCCACTCTTATGGGATCTGTGGCCTCTGAGGCTTTGAGTTTCCCCCCAAGGCTGGAGATTTCAGAGACCTGCACTGGTTAAAGGAGAGGCTAGCTGGGCACAGCGGGTAGGACATCTGCCCAGCAGTGGGTGGGTCTCAGACAGTGGAGGGCCTTGGGCACCAATCAAGACACTGGGGTTTTAGAAACAGACTCAGAGACAGAAAGCAAACTTATGGTTACCAAAGGGGAAAAGGGGGGCAGGGGAGGGATAAATACAACTATGGGATTAACAGAGACAAACTACTATACATAAAATAGACAAGCAACAAGGATTTACTGTAAAACACAGGGAATTATATTCAATATCCTAGAATAAACTCTAATGGAAAATAATCTGAAAAAATATATATATCACTGATTCACTTTACTCTACACCTGAAACTAACACAATATTGTAAACCAACTGTATTTCTAAAAAAAGGACACTGGGGTTTTCGTCCTAAGCCATGAAGGGGTTGGCACAGGGGAGGGACACGGTGAAAACTAGGTTTTCAGGAAGATGACCCAGTGGCGGATTTAGGGTTGATCAGCAGACGGAAGCTCAGGAGGCCAGAAGGGTTATCTGATGAGCCACCAACTGTGATTTCTTGCCTGCACTGCTTCCACAGACTGAGACGTCCCCTCCCGCCTGCCGCATTGCCCTCCACCCGGGGACACTCCCATTCATCCGTATGATCCAGCTGTAGGCTCTTCTCTCTGGAAAAGCCCCAGCCCAGCTCTCAGGCATGGCATCCCCAAGCGTGCGCAACCCACAGCGCTGCACCTGTTCAACAGGTCCACCTGCTTTCTGAACAGCTAGCAACTTGAAGACAGGGGCTGTGTTTTCTGCACTTTCACCACCAGCGTTCAGCTCCGCATGACAGACTGTGAGGCCGAACGAATGACGAGGGGTGAACGGTGAGGGCTGGATGGATAGATGGATGAATGAATGAAGGCCTTGGCAACGACCCCGAGCAGAGAGACACTGGACGCCAGGGAAGGGAGCGGCGAGCAGGAAGAGCGCCCCCTTCCCTGACGACCCTGCCACACGCTGGAGCCCTCCTCTGTGCAGGTGGGCTTCGTGGGCAGGGACATGGCAGCTACGGGCGAGCAGAACGTCTAACCCGCCCGGTGGCTGCAGCTGCCTGCGAAGCCGCTTTCTCCGCAGGACCCAGAGCTGCAAGCGCGCTTTGATTACGCTGGCTCTTTTGTATCACTCTGTGCCACCTGCCAGGGCCGCAGGCCACGTGAGTTTTCTACCTCTGGACTAGTGATTATTTTCTAGGAGACAAATATAAATCACCATTTGTACACTGTATCAACTGTGCTTCTATATGAACCCTCACTGAGACACTGTGTCACTTTTACATTTGTGTTATTGGCTTGTCACACACCTGAACGTTCTCCGCCAGTGACACCAGTCTGCATCTGCTGCTATCTGTGCTCTGTCCAATGGACGCTGCTTGAGCCCTGGAAATTACAGGTGACCTCCGCATCGTTTCCTTCTCTGGGAAGAAGCAGAACAGCAAAAAGGAGAAACTCCAGAACTGGATGTGGCCTTAACAAGCACAAACCTATGGCTGTTTCCCCAGTTACCCAGCTCTGAAGCCTCCCCGTTTGGGAGAGGTCAGATGGCAGAGTGGTCAAGTGTTATATCCCACCTCTGCTAATCGTTGGCTATGTCACCTCGGGCAACTTACTTAACCTCTCTGAGCCTCAGCATTGTCATCTGTCAGACTAAGTCAGTGTCACACCTACACAGAGACAGCGTGGGCAAGCACCGCAAACGTGAGCTGTCCTAATCTCCCTGGGAGCCAGCCTCTCTGGCCCCGCCTCTGAAAGCTTGGTCCACAGCTGGGATGAGGCCGTTCTGGATACCGCAGAATGAGGACCGAACAGAACTGTGTGTTACCAGGTCTCCCTCAACCCAGAACACAGCCTCTGAAGTGGGACACAAAGAGGTTGTCAGCAGGTCTGCAAGTGGTTTCTCTGACGGCTGTCAAGCATGAATCACCATGTCGGGGACACTCCTGCCTCCCTCCGGCCCCCCAGGCTCTGCAGGGACGAGACATTGTCCTTCAAAGGGTCGAGTCGTGCATCCCAAGTCCACATCTTCCCAAAGAGACGTCTATCCTTCTAAACCCCAATGGCCTTTTTTGGGGTTTCAGACAGAACAATATGAAGACAGGATGTCAACCAGCCATGTGGCGTCTGGGTCCAAAGCAGCAGCCACCACTCGAGACCATCAGGAACAGACAAAACGCAAGGACTCGGTAAATATTTACTGAACGCTTTACACCAAAGGCACAGCCCTTGACTGTGGCCCTCTCTGGAAAAAAATCATGATTTCCCCAGTGAGTAAGTCAGCCTGTGTTTATCTTCCGTATGTTTTTTAACCAAGATATGTTATGGTTTCCTTTGTGGTGGGTAATGCTTAGCAACCCAATTACTTTGGATTTATTCCATTTGGCAGAATATCCTAAGTTGGGTTTTTGCCTTTTTGCCTCCTGACAACTCACCCGAGCATCTATTTTACTGCCTCTGTGTGCGATGCCTGAAGCCATGTGTTTGTTACTCAAATCATTCCTTCACTTTCCCATTTCCACACGTGGGAGGAGCCTGGCACACACCTTCATTGGCATGTGAGATCGATGCCCTATCTTGCCTTCCTGGCTGCAAAGTTCTTTCCTCTGACCAAGACTGTGGCCACAGGACACACCACCAGGGCACGCCGCAGTGTCTGCTTCGTCAGGACACATCCCACCACCCGGTGGGGCTGAAGCTCCTTTCCCAGGATGCATCCGTCCACCAGCTGGTGTGGTTGCTCCTGGGCCAGCTCTTCCAATTTCCCTAAGTCTCCCCGATGTCGGGTCTTCTTTCGGGGCCTCAAGGTCAAGCTGAGCCTGGGCAGGAGCACCAGCACCCTGGAAGAGGCAGCCGGATAGGCACCGGCCTTGTAACCCAGCACAAGCAGCACAGCCACTCTCATCAGCAAAGAGGGTGATAGAGAACCTGCCTGGCGGGGCTAATTACGTTGCTTCTGGGTTTCTTCAGGCCATGCCACCTAGACCTCATTTTGGCATTCCTGAAGACTGGTCTGCGTGGGCCTCCTCTCTCCACCCAATTCCTTTCCAGTTGGCCCTGGCCGTGCCTGGCTGGACTCCCTTGTCCTCAGGGAGGACATGGCCGTGCCCAGCCATGGCCTGGGGTCGGCCACTGCCCCCCGCAGCCCCGTACCTTGGCCTACTTTGGTGGGATGGGAAGATGAGACACTTGGTGCTTTGCCCCAAAGCCTGGAGGACCCACAACGCTGAAGCTGTGGAAGAGACCCAAACACCCCACGCCGTTGAGGACACTGGTGGCATCTCCGGTGGCTGCTCAAGTTGCTAGCTTCCAGGGCGTCTGCTGAGCCGTCCTCTAGATCGTAGGTGGCTTGTCTCTCCATTCCCATTGGCTGTTTCACTGTGCCCTCTTGCACGAGGCCACGTGCAGGGTAAGCAGGAGGGTGGGAGGGGACAGGCCCTGGTAGTTCTTAGAATGCCTGTCCCCTCCCACCCCAACCCCTTCATGCACTTGTGCAACTGGTATGTCTTCAGTACCTACTACTTACCCTTGCGCTCTGCGCTGGGCATACAGTGGTGAACAAAGGAAAAGCAGGGCGTGGCCTCGCGGGGCTCACAGGCTAGTGGGGGATGGCTGTAACCCGCACGGTAAGTGCCTTGATAGGCAGCATGGGGCGCTCTGTCTTAGGGTGCTGGGCACCCCCGGAAATCTGGGAAGCCTCCCCAGAGTCTTGCTGCCCTGGCACCAAACTTGAGGAGCAGCTCTCATACCCTCCCGAGAGCCCCTCCCCAGAGAGCCCACAAAGAGACTGCTCACAGGGGCTCCACGGGTCCTGCAGGCGCCTGGGCACCCTGTGGAGGTTCCACCCGGGAAGCCTGACCCCCATGCAAAGTGCCCAGTGTGCTGCCTGCCCCAGAGCCAGTCAGCAAAGGGGGAGACTGTTCTCACTTAACGGACTTTCAGCCGAAGACAAGGGGCCACGTGATGAGACTATTAGTCATTTGCTCACCATCCGACAGTCCACGCAGGAGAGCTGGGGGGCAGGGGAGACAGACGTGGAGTGAGAAGGGCCACAGGACAGGGACCCGGGGATGGGCAGGCACACTCCCCTTGTGGCCACCGGGATTCCCATAAAGAATTAGGATCCTGGGCTTCCCTGGTGGCGCAGTGGTTGAGAGTCCACCTGCCGATGCAGGGGACACGGGTTCGTGCCCCGGTCCGGGAAGATCCCACATGCCGCGGAGCGGCTGGGCCCGTGAGCCATGGCCGCTGAGCCTGCGCGTCCGGAGCCTGTGCTCCGCAACGG
>NC_041226.1:5106856-5187444 GCF_002837175.3 Physeter macrocephalus | reverse complement strand
AAAAAAAAAAAAAAAAAAAAAAAAAAAAAAAAAAAGAATTAGGATCCTTCCTTGCCTATGGTCATTTCTTGCAGTTTTATTTTTCTGATAGAATAGCAATAACTTGCCTTCCCTGTAGCAGGAAGTTTGCTTTTCTTTTCCTCTTGTCTCTCTTGTTCACCTCTCTCTTTTCCTGTCCTCCAACACCCTCTCCTTACTTTACACACTTGAAAGTAAGGCAATTAAATGGGATGAAAAGAGGCATCTTGATCCACCAGCTCTGAGCAAAGGGAAATCTGCATCTCTTCAGTACCTCCTAATTATTCATTTCCTCTCTTCCCCATCTTGAAAATAATTGCCGCATGACTAGTCTTCCCTGGATGAGAACTGGAAGTGGTGAGGCTGTCGGCAGCGACTGAGCTTTCCCTTCCAGAATCTTCAGTGGCGGTGAATTTTGACGGCGCGCTCCAAAGTGCGGCCGTGTCCCTACAACAGAAGGAGGGGTAGGGGATGCACACACGCCAAGCAACACTCCTTCGTAAGCATGTCGCCACATCATTATCATTTTTATATTTAATATTTATGGCCCACTTACAGTGTATCTGGTGTTAAGTGGAGGTATACAAAGTTCAAAGTCAATAATAACAATAAATCACTCTTATCTGTCGTTGATAGTTTGCGGTATGGCTTCGCATACATTCACAGGCTGAAAAATTTAGTGACCTGATCTAGTGGCAAAGCCAAGATTAGAATTTGCTGCCCGGTGGCGCAGTGCAGCTCGCTGGACAGGGGAAAGGTGAAAAGGGGAAGATGAGGGGGGCCGGGAGAAAGAAGCTGGTCTGGAGAATTCCAGAACGGAAGCGGCTGGGCCCTGAATAATCCGTCAGCGGAGGCCTCAGTGCCCACTCCTGCCTGGTCCCCAGTCCCCACCTCCCCCTGCACTATTGAGCGGTCTGCTCCAGAGCCCCAGAAATGCCTCTACAACGGTGACCCAGCCCAAACCCAGCCTCGGATGCTGAGCCAAGTGCTTTCCACTCTCCTTGGCTCTACCTTTGATTTGCACTGTAACTGTTACATCCTCACCTGCCAGTCTTTGCGTAGCCATGATAATCTCAAGGGATGCTTTTATCTACTGACTCCGGTCATTGCTTTTCCTATTAGCTTTACTGTCCCAAAACGATGAGTTTGGGGAGAAGTGCAGAATCAAAGGCTACCCCTGAGGTCTGAGCCGTAAGGTTGGTCTCGAAGCCAGCTTCCCTCTGATCTTTGGAACTTTTGTTACGAAAGCTGGGGCTCTTGGATTTGCTTGAGGCAAGGAGAGTGTGGGACTGGGGCACGTCTCAACTCTTAGGAGGGCTGCTGCTTAGTCAACATAGGAAGCCGAGGAAGGCAGGTGGATGTGATGCAGGTGGAAACATGGGAGACGGCAGTTCCCAGACTCCTTGCAGCCAAGGGTGTGGATGTGGACCATCTGGAGAGAGGCGGAGGCTGCACTTCTGCTGCCCCCCTAACCCCATGCCTGTTGGCGAGCACACCCACGCAGGCATCAGGCTTTTCTTCATCAGCGTGGCCAGAGGTTGCCCCACCCCCAGTGTCTGGTCACTAGCTCCTGGGTGTCCAGAGGCAGGGCACTGAGCAGCGATCTTGATGGCGTAGTGTGATTCAGGACCTAGACATACGATTCTGAAGCTGGAGGTTTCAGTTTGTAATCCATTGCCTTAGGTCTTGCAATGACTCTGTAAGCAGTTTAATATCCTCTGCTAAATCCCTTTCTGATGCAACTCACTGGAGGCCGTTCTGTCCTGAAAGTCAACCCTGACCATGTAGGATTTGAAGACCTCAAAGGTCACTGCAAAGAAGAAACCTCTAGATTAAAGAGGCAAAATAGACATAATAACTAAATGCAATATCTGACCCTGACTAGCTCCTGTCCTGGAGAAATGCTAGAAAGCTCATTATTGGTCAACTGACAAAATTTGAAAATGAAGAGGAGATTAAGTTAAAAATATCAATCTATGAAAATTCATGAAGTTGATGACTCTGGTTATGTAAAAGGGTATCCCTGTTCTTAGAAAACACACACTGAAGTATCTGGGGGGTAAGGTTCTTGGTATATGTAACTTACTCCCAAATGCTTCAGAAAAAAATTGAGATGAGGGGAGAGAGAGAGAGAGAATGATAAAGCAGTAAAGCAGATGGATTAAAATGTTAACAACAGGTGAATCTAGGTGAAGGGTTTATTAATGTTCCTTTTACTATTCTTATTTTTGAAGTTTTTCTGTAAATTTGAAATTACATCCAAATAAAAAGTTAAATGACTTTTCTTTGCCCCCATGTTTTAGTTTTTGCCAAAATTCAGATGCCTACCTCCCCGGGGCTGGGCCAGCTCTCAGACTCTAGATTGCAGTGAGACAGAAGCTGCAGACACCCCGAGGCAGAGCCCAGGTTGACTCTTCCTTTATTTCCCACTAGCGCTTTGCTGAGCAACGTCTCGGTTTATTCGCTGCTCCTGCCCTCTGTCTGAAGGTGAGATGCTTCAGACGCCCAAAACTGTCCTGGGCCCTTGGTCCTGGCTCCCTTTGTGATAGAAGACGTGGCAGGTTGATGGTTATGGTGTTGGCTTGAAACCGATAAAAGAGGGTTCGATTCCTTCCTTTCCTGATTATTTTAGATTGACGTTAAGTCGGTTCCTCAAATGTGTGATATGATGGAGGACATCCATTTAACCACCCTAAATTTGTAGTAGTAAGTTCTACTGCTAGGACTTCTCATTTGGATGCGAATGCCTCTCAGATAATGAAAATTATCAACATGACAGCTGTTAGATGAATAAGCCTATTGATGAAATAGTATTTCATGTTGTGCAGGCATCTGGGTAGTCGGAGTATCATCGAGGCATGCCAGAGAGACCTAAGAAATGTTGTGGGAGGAAGGTTATGTTGATGCCTACAAATATGATTATGAAGCGAATTTTTTCTCATGTTGAGTGTTTATCCTGGGAAGAGCGGGAATCGGGGCACAAACCCTCCTATGATAGCAAAGACAGCTCCTATTGAGAGTACATACTGAAAATGTGCAACTACGTAGTGGGTATGATGAAGGACAATATCTAATGATGAGTTAGCTGGGACAACGCCTGTTAACCCACCAACTGTGAAAAGGAAGATGAAACCTAGGGCCCCCATCATGGTTGGGGACCGTTTAGTATTACCCCCGTGGAGTGTTGCTAGTCAACTAAACACTTTTGCCCCTGTTGGGACAGCAATAATTATAGCGGCTGATGTAAAATATGCTTGTGTGTCAACGCCTATACCTGCTGTGAACATGTGGTGGGCTCATACAATGAACCCTAAGAATCCGATTGATATTATAGTTCACACCATGCCCATATATCCGAAAGGCTCTTTTTTTTCCTGAGTAATAGGTTACAATGTGTGAAATTATCCCAAACCCAGGTAGGATTAAAATAGATACTTCAGGGTGTCCAAAGAATCAGAAGAGGTGTTGATATAAGATTGGATCCCCTCCTCCAGCAGGGTCAAAAAAGGTTGTGTTTAAGTTTTGGTCAGTTAATAGTATAGTGATTCCGGCTGCTAGTACAGGTAATGATAATAGAAGTAATACTGCTGTGATTAATATTGATCATACAAATAGTGGTGCCTGATATTGGGACATAGCAGTTGGCTTTATATTGATAATAGTGGTAATAAAATTAATAGCCCCTAGAATTGAGGACATACCAGTTAAATGTAGGGAAAAAATAGTAAGGTCATCTGAAGCCCCTGCATGTGCTAAAGTTCCATCCAAGGGCAGGTACACAGTTCAGCCTGTACCTGCACCGGCTTCAACTATCGATGATGCCAGCAGTAATAAGAAAGAAAGGGGGAGTAGTCAAAAACTCATGTTATTTATACAGGGGAAAGCCGTATCAGATGCTCTGATCATTAGAGGCACCAGTCAATTTCTGAAGCCACCAATTATGATGCGCCTGACTATAAATTATTACAGACACATGGGCTGTGACTACTACCTTGTAGATTTGGTCGTCTCCGAGTAGTGTCCCAGGCCGGCCTAGTTCAACACGAATTAGCAGGCTCAGGCCGGCACCTACTATTCTGGCTCAGGCACCAAATAGCAAGTATAAAGTACCGATGTCTTTGTGGTTGGTTGAGAATAATCAGCGGTTTATGAACATAGGTAAAATGGCTGAGTAAGCATTAGACTGTAACTCTAAAGACGGGGTTAAGTCCTCTTTTTACCAGGCCCTGTGGTGAATCGTTCATATTGAACTGCAAATTCAAAGCAGCAGCTTCAATTCTGCCCGGGCTTCTCCGCCTTTTTTTCCCTGGAGGCAGAAGAAGATTGAAGCCAGTTGACTAGGGTATTTAGTTGTTGACTAAAAATTTGTGGGAGACGTATCCCTCCAATCTAGTGAGGATTTAGCTTAATCAAAGTGTTTGATTTGCATTCATTTGATGTAGGATATAGTCTTGCAACCCTTAAGAGGCAGGAATTGAGTAAGTTATACTTGCTGAGGGCTTTGAAGGCCCTTGGTCTGGTTTAACCTAAATTCCTATTCCAATACCGACACTACTGGTGTGAGGGGCAGGAGTATCGTGGATACTACGATCTCGGTTGGTAGGAGGATTATTGGCTTTGTAGAGTCAAATTGCCATTTTATTTTTACGTTGTTTGTGGAGGGGAACATGGTCAGAGCTGCGGAGTGAGTCGCATGTAGAAATACAAGTTAAGTAGTGCTGTGAGGGCTATCACTGTGGGTAAAATAATGTTATTATTTTTTGTCATTTCTTGGATAATTATTCATTTGGGTATGAATCCTGATAGCGGCGGGAGTCCTCCTATCGATAGCAGGGTGGCTAGGGTAACGGCTGTGATAATAGGTATTTTGTTTCAAGTGTGAGATAGTGATAATGTAGTGGTAGCTGCGCTGTGAATGAATAATATGAATATAGTGAAAGTTATTGTAATGTAGGTTACTAGGTTTAGAGCTGTTACAGTTGGGTTATATAGTAAGATGGCTGTTATTCATCCTATGCGGGCGATGGATGAGTAGGCCACGATTTTTCGGAGCTGGGTTTGATTTAACCCACCTCACCCTCCAATTAGAATGGACAACGTGGATACGGATAGTATTAGGCTTAGGTTGACTGACGGCGAGATTTGGTAAACAACTGATAGGAGTGCAAGTTTTTGTCATGTCAACAGGATTAGACCTGCCATTAATGGGATGCCTTGTGTTACTTTGGGCACTCAGAAGTGAAAGGGGGGTATTCCTAGCTTTATGGCCAGGGCTACTGTTATTACTGTCTGATGCTGCTGGGTTGAATATTTTTGTAATGGTTCATTGGCTGGAATAGAGTAAATTGATGATGACTGCTAATATAAGTAATATTGATGCGGTGGCTTGTGTTAAGAAATATTTAGTGGAGGCTTCTATGGCTCGTGGGTTGAAATTTTTTATTATAACGGAGATAATGGCTAGCATATTTATTTCAAATCCAATTCAGACTAGTAATCAGTGGAAGCTGGTTATTACAACCATAGTCGCTAAAACAACAGTTGTTAAAATAATGATAGAAGTAATGGGGTTTGCGGGAAGGATATAAACCAGTATTTACGGGGTATGGGCCCGATAGCTTATTTAGCTGACCTTACTATAGAATGTGTTGTAATACGGTAGCATGGAGAATTCTGAATTCTCAAGGGTAGGCTCAGCTCCTATAGTTCTAGAAATAAGACTTGAACCTCTATTATTTACTCTATCAAAGTAACTCTTTTATCAGACATATTCCTTATGTTTCTGGGGGGATGCTTGCCATTATGATGGGTAGTGATACGTGTCATATGCACAGGGCTAGTGTTAAAGGCAGGAAATTTTTTCAGAGTAGGTGTATTAACTGGTCATATCGGAATCGCGGATAGGATGCTTGAATTCATAGGAAGGACACTGTTAATAACAGTGTTTTGATGATGAAGATGATTGTATATAGCTCTGGTGTACGTGGGTTGTGAAATACTCCCAGGAACAGAATTGTTGTGAATATATTTATTATAATGATGTTAGCGTATTCTGCTAGGAAAAACATAGCGAAAGGGCCTGCTGAGTATTCTACATTAAAGCCAGATACGAGCTCGGACTCTCCTTCTCTTAGATCCAGCGGGGCTCGGCTGGTCTCTGCTAGGGCAGAAATAAATCATATTATGGCCAGTGGCCATGATGGGAAGATCAGCCACAGGTGCTCCTGTGTTGTGGTGAGGGCTGATAGGGTGAAAGGCCCATTTATTACAAGTACAGATAAGAGAATAATTGATAGTGTTACCTCGCATGAGATTGTTTGTGCCACTGCTTGTAGAGCCCCGATTAGTGCGTATTTTGAGTTGGAGGCTCATCTGGACCATAAGAGTACACGGCTGGACTTGATATGGCTAGTATAAATAGCACCCCTAGGTTTATGTTAATGAGGGGATATGGCATGGGTAGGGGAATTCATATTGCTAGGGCTAGAGTCAGGGCTAGGATTGGTGCGATGGTGAACATGGAGGTGGAGGATGTAGCTGGTCGTAGTGGTTCTTTTTTTTTTTTTTTTTTTTTTTGTGGTACGCGGGGCTCTCACTGTTGTGGCCTCTCCCGTTGCGGAGCACAGGCTCCGGACGCGCAGGCTCAGCGGCCATGGCACACGGGCCCAGCCGCTCCGCGAACCCGTGTCCCCTGCATCGGCAGGCGGACTCTCAACCACTGCGCCACCAGGGAAGCCCCGTAGTGGTTCTTTAATGAATAGTTTGACTGCATCGGCAATGGGTTGAAGTAGGTCATGTGGTCCTAAAATGTTTGGTCCTTTTCGGAGTTGTATGTATCCTAGGATTTTTTATTCTCCTAATGTTAACAATGCTACGGCTAAAAGAACAGGAATAACAAGCATTAGGATATTGATTATAAACATTTTGTTAGGGAGACGGTTTGAAGCTTTGGGTATAAAGGTTTAAGTTTTACGCAATTACCGGGCTCTGCCAGCCTAACTAAAACCCTGGTCTCGGGTGATTGTTTTGTGTTTGCTTATTAAGTTGAGATTGTATCATTAATTGTTTTAAAGGCACCTGTTTAAAGCGGGCCTTATTTCTCTTGTGCTTTTGTACTGGGAGAAATGCATAATAGATAGAAACCGACCTGGATTGCTCCTGTCTGAACTCAGATCACGTAGGACTTTAATCGTTGAACAAAGAAACTTTTAATAGCGGTTACACGATTGGGGTGTCCTGATCCAACATCGAGGTCGTAAACCCTATTGTCGATATGGACTCTAGAACAGGATTGTGCTGTTATCCCTAGGGTAACTTGTTCCGTTGATCAATTTTTTGGATCAATAAGTGATGCTTAGAATAGGATTGTGCTGTTATCCCTAGGGTAACTTGTTCCGTTGATCAATTTTTTGGATCAATAAGTGATGCGATGCTTTGACTAGTGGTCCAAGGTTTAATCACTCAGAGGTATTTCTGTGCTCTGAGGTCACCCCAACCAAAATTGTCAATCCATGTGAAATTTTGTTATCCCTTGGTGGTTTAACCATGTTTTTTTTTGGATTAACTAATTGAAGCTCCATGGGGTCTTCTCGTCTTATTTTGTTATCCCCGCCTTTTCACGGAGAGGTCAATTTCACTGATTAAAAGTAAGAGACAGTAAAACCCTCGTGTGGCCATGCATGCAAGTCCTTATTTAGAGAACAAATTATTATGCTACCTTTGCACGGTCAGGATACTGCAGCCATTTAACAGTTGTCACTGGGCAGGCGGTGCCTCTCATACTAGTGATGCTACAGGTGATGTTTTTGGTAAACAGACAGGGTTTGTGTTTGCTGAGTTCCTTTTACTTTTTTAAATCTTTCCTTGGGTGCACACCTGTGTTGGATTAACAGTGTATTTAATAAATAGTTTAGTGTTGGGTTGTATTTATTTACTGTTAATTATCAGTAAATTATTAGTTGCTGATGTAAACTTGTGCAAGGAGAAATGTGTCTTGTTACTTATATTAACAGTATTGCTTCTATAATTTTACAGATTAGTCCAGTAATAAGACGAGGTGTTTATTTAATATTGACATTAAGATTATTTATTGTTGAGCTTGAATGCTTTCTTAATTGATGGCTGCTTTTAAGCTAACTATGGTGTTGTTTGTTTTTACTCTCTAGTTAAGGTTGTACCCATCTCTAAAAAGCTGTACATTTTTCGACTAACGTTTAAATATACATTGAAACTTATAAGGGGTTCTTGGTATTATTTAACGTTGAACTGAAATTCTTTTTCTGGACAACCAGGCTCATTAGGCTTGTCACCTCTACTTATGAATCTTCTCACTATTTTGCCACATAGATGAGTTTGTTCTAGTAACTTCATAAGTAGCTCGCCTGGTTTCAGATGGTTTAACTTAAGTTCTCTTTGTTAAAATTTTGCTAGTTAAATCGTTATGCAAAAGGTACAAGGGGTAAGCTTTGCTTTTTGTTACTTTTAATGTTTCTTCCATCATTCCCTTATGGTACTTTCTCTATAGCACCATTAGTATTTAAATTTCTGTCTCCTATACTTTAATGTTAGGTGAATGTTTTATTTGATTGGTTCATGCTATTATAATGGGGAGGGGTGTGGGCTAGATTTAGTTCAAGGCATTCAGAGGTTATGAAATCTTCCAGGTATAAACTAGGTGCTTTATTTAAGCTATGCTTTGATTTATCCAAGCACATCTTCCAGTATGCTTACCTTGTTACCACTTATCTCCTCTCATACAATCGACTAGTATCTGCCAACAGGCTGTGATTTTTGTCATAATACTCGAGGAGGGTGATGGGCGGTGTGTGTGTGCTTCATGGCCTTATTCAACTAAGCACTCTACTCTTAATTTACTACTAAATTCTACTTTGGTTTTTAGGTTTCATAAAAACTTTCGTGTAGATAAGAGAATGTTCTTGGTGTAGAAAATGTAGCGCATTTCTTCCCACCCCATGGGTTACACCTTGACCTGACGTTTTTAGGTGCTCTAGTTGTACTTACTTTTGCCCCTTTTTAGGGTTCGCTGAAGATGGCGGTATACAGACTGGAGTAGCCAGGGCTGGTGGGGTTTATCGGGGTTCACCGATCATAGAGCAGGCCCCTCTGGAGGGCTGTGAAGCACCGCCAAGTCCTCTGAGTTTTAAGCTGTTGCTAGCAGTACTCTGGCGAATAGTCTACTTCTTGTAATTATTTGGGTTTAGGGCCAAGCATAGCGGGGTATCTAATCCCAGTTTGGGTCTTAGCTGTCGTGTAATCAGGATGTGCTAAAGTCACTTTCATAGTCTATTTTTACTTTAATTATGGCTTTTTACAGCTTAATTAAAATTTAACTTTACTTTGCATTACTCTTTAACACGCTTTATGCCGTATTTCTATTAAATTGGGTTGATCGTATGACCCTGGTGGCTGGCACGAAATTTACCAGCCCTAATTAATATGGCTTAGTCGAACTTTCGTTTATGGCTTAATTTTTATCACTGCTATCTCCTGCAGGGGCGTAGCTGAGCAAGGTGCTGTGAGCTACTGGTACAGAGTGCTTGATACCTGCTCCTTTTAACCGTAGTGATTTAGAGGGCATTCTCACCAGAGTGTGGATACTTGCATGTGTAATTCTATTAAAAATTAAAAGAAAGGCTGGGACCAAACCTGTGTGTTTATGGAACTAGCAAGCCCATCTAGGTGTTTTCAGTGTCTTGCTTTAGAGGTTTACGCTACATCAACTTGTTGTGTACAAGTGATATTCATATGGCTGTGTTATGTGGCTTGTGTCGGATTTAGTATTAAATTTTTTGATAAAGCGGCTAATGAATCTAGGGGGATGTCTGTCTATGTGGGTGGTGAACATCTAAGTTTCTTGGTATGATGGGGGTGTTTTTGAGGTTGCCTGTTTGATGGTTTTTATGTCCACCCCAACTCGGCATCACAGGTACGAGTGGGGCAAGGTGCAGTGTTTCCACCCATTTTTTTTGACTTGTGAGGACTTTAGCACTAATCATGATCTTCTATTACCTTCTTCAGGAGCTTGAGGGACAATCGTCCTCAATTTTTAAAAAGTATTTATTTATTTATTTGGTTGCACCGGGTCTTGGTTGCAGCACGTGGGCTCCTTAGTTGTGGCACGCATGTGGGATCTAGTTCCCTGACCAGGGATGGAACTCGGCTGCCTGCATTGGGAGTGCGGAGTCTTAACCACTGCACCACCAGGGAAGTCCCCTTCCTCAATTTTTAAACAAACATAAAACACAAACAAGCAGACTGTGTATCTTAGGATTCAGCGAGGCTTTGCCCCCAGGATTCACTCCATCGTCAGGAAGGCAGGGAGAGGCTCAGGAAAGGAGCTTCTGGGGAGACGGACCCCAAAGAGATGCTGAGTAGGTTCAAAGGCAGTAAAGCAAGAGTTTCACAGGGGGCTTCCCTGGTGGCGCAGTGGTTGAGGGTCCGCCTGCCGATGCAGGGAACACGGGTTTGTGCCCCGGTTCGGGAAGGTCCCACATGCCGCGGAGCGGCTGGGCCCGTGAGCCATGGCCGCTGAACCTGCGCGTCCGGAGCCTGTGCTCCGCAAAGGGAGAGGCCACAACGGTGAGAGGCCCACGTATCGCAAAAAAAAAAAAAAAAAAAAAAAAAAAAAGAGTTTCACGGGACACAGCAATAGATGATGTGGGTCCAGCCAAAGAGCTGGGTGTCCCCACAGGTGGGCAGAACCTAGAAGCTGAGTCCAGCAGTAGAGGCCCCAGGCAGGGAAAGAACCAGTGATCACCCCCAAGGAAGCCAGTCAGAGGAGGCAGGACTCAGCTGCAAGTCTAGGGTGAGAGAAGCAAAGGTCCAGCTGAGAGCATCCAGGATGCCAGGCCTTACCCAGAACAGGGTCCCGATCCCTGCTACAAGGCTGGGTCCCGACATCGGGCAGAGGGGTCATCAAGCGCCCTTGTGCTGAGTCCTGAGTTCACCAGGACTTTTCTGGTTACAAGGAGCAGAACCCCTCGTGACCTAGGGAAGCTCATGGATTCCTGGACCCTGGGCTCAGGAACCGAAGCTGGAATCACAGGGAAGCTGGCCCTCCACCTCTCTGGCCCTCATCTCTGCTTCATTTCTCTCCCTTTCAGGTCTACTTTCTCTTTCTCAGACCTCAAAGCTGCAAACAGAAGTGGCCATAGACTTCCACATCACAATTCAGCCCCTAGAGTGAGACTAATTTTTCTACCAGGCCCAATTCTAAACTCCTATATGAGGAATCGGCTCAGATTTTGCAGTTTGCCCACCCCTGGGCCAGTCGAATACAGTGGGGAAACCGGGTTGCATTGTTAAAAACATGGCAGTCTCCACGGATGGAAGGATGGATGGAATGAGGGTGGGGCAGTTTCTAAAAAGCAGGTTCCAGGAAGACCACCCAACAGAATGCAGTCCAGCTGGGGTCTGACGAGGCAGGCTGCAGAGTTCGGGGACTTAGTTACATGTCTCACCTTAGGGGTTGCTTCTTAGGGGCTATTTTGACAAGCTTGAGACTGGCTGTCCCTGGGCATGTGATTAATAGAAGGTCTAATTAACAGTCAAAACCTCTAACTCAATAGAGACAAGCTGTGAAGGAAAGGAGTGAGGACTAGGACTTCTCCAAACCTCCCTGCTCTCTCTGGTTAGGGGGACACCTCAAGGAATGGTGCTTCTTCACGTGCTTCCTTGTTTGGCACCTGCGGTGTCCCGCACTGCCTGGGGCACTCCTGGAAGAGAGGGTCGGGGAGCCTCCCCTCGCAGTGACGGAAACGGCTTTTACTATGATCAGCACTCGAAGTACGAGCAGAGTGCCAGGGAGAAGAGAGAGGGGCCCTGAGGTGCCTGGTGAGCTGAATTGTGAAAGATGATCCCCCAGAGGCTGGTACAGCAGAAAGAACCACGGAGGAGGCATCGCAAGGTCTGAGTTTTTGTCCTGGGTCTGCGACCCTGGAGCCAGGGCTAGTAAAGGCAAGAGAAGTGCCTTGGGTGCAAAATCTTAAGAAAACGGTCACTCCCAGGGTCATGAAAGGCTGAGTGCTTCTCAAGCCGTGGGCATTGGCGCCTCTCTGCCCCCAGCCCCAGCCGTGACCGTCCCTCCAGCCACGTCACCCTAGCAGGTCACTCTGCCTGCCTGGGCTAGATGGGTGATGGAAGGCAACCTCTCTCCAGAGGATCCCGTGGCGCTCCTGCCCCAGACGTTGCTGCAGAGTCCCAGATGCGGGCGCACAGCGCGGGCGGAGCCTCCCCTCAAACTCCCCAGGGCCTCGAATAAGGGCTACATTTCCCTTCACCCCCTCTACCTTTTCTGTTCACTGTGGCTTTCGGTGCCTCTCTCCTCCACTTAGCCTGCGAGGCTGAGGTTATCGCGTTGCCCTTTTATAGTGAAGGAATTCGATTTCTAATAAGGTTTACGTGGGAAATGAGCTTCTTAAGTACCATAATGAGCAGTTCCACATTGTAACTGAGGGAAAATGAGCCTGAAAAATCATTAATCTCTGTGCGTAGGTAAAGAAAGATGAACCACGAGAGAAAGGCCATTCAGTGACTCAGGCTGCAAAACTGCCAGCGCCTGGGGGAGTTTCTGGCCTCTCCTGATAAGTAGAAAGAGGAAGGAACCCCATGGAGCAATCTTTAGCGGCTGGACATTGTTCAAAGGCAGCTGGCTACTAGCTCTGCGGAGCTACAGTCCTTACATCTGACTACTAAACAATCTGCTCGGGTGTTCCCACAAGTACCCCAAATTCAACTTGCCCTAAACAGAATGTATCATCCCTTCCAACCCACTCCCCTGCTACCCTACCCACCACGGATCATCCAGTCTCCTAGCTAGAAACCTGGGAGTCACTGGGTGTTCTAGACAATTCCCTTGCCCTTATTCAGTGGAGCATCAGTTACTGACGCCCTGGGGTCCACCCCCTGGGGTCTAACGCTAGGGGCCACCACCTGGAGGCTTTATGACGCCACCCTTGCCTCTCCATTCTCCCGCCAGCACTTGGTTCACACCCTCAGCACTTCTTGCCTGGATCCTCAGTCCAGCTCCTTCCCAGACACCCTCTCTAATGCTGCTTTTATTTTTCACGATTTTTTTAATGTGGAATGTATCAGCTACAGATTAGACAATAAACACCAGAGTCACCACCACCCAGATGAAGAAAGAGAACGCTGTCCTTTCCTTAGAGGGGCCCGTGCAGCCCCCTCCCCCTTGTGCACCCTCCTGCCTCTCCCCGAGAGTGAGCCACGATCCCGACTCTGCGTGGGCTTTCACATTTCTACACGCGTTCTAGAATCAGATTCTGGAGTCCCACAAGACAAACCCAGTTGGGTTTTTTGAGACTGCATTGACTCTAGATTAATTAGAGGAGGGTTGACATCTTTAACCCACTGAGTCTTTAGTCTGTGTACATCATGTTCCTCTGGGTCTTCTTTTATGCTCAATACAAACCACAGAAGTCTTGTAAATATTTAGTTATTTTCCCCCAAGTTTTTCATATTTCTGTGTCATCTTCTGTTTGTTGCTGTTGTACCAAAATGCAATTGCTTCTATGTTGATCTTGGATCCAGAAGCCCTTAATTTATCTGCAGAACCTACACTGCTTCATGAACAGCATCACCAAAAGTGTGTTCATTTATGAACAGGTGTTCGCACAACAATTTCAGGTTCTCTGTTCAAACAACCTGAGAGGAAACATCCTGGTGTTGGTGGGGGTTACACACCCCCTGACCTGGCGAGGGGGAGCCCTGATGGCAGGGAGAGTGACCGCCGGGTGCAGCAGGGGTTTTCTGAGCCCTCCTCTGGGTCTGCACTGAGCGGGGTCCTGGGGACGCCGTCCTGCTCCCAGGGGTCTCCTTACAGCCTGGGGTAAGCTACAAGTATTCTTTCTCTGCCAAAGTACAGAGATTTCTCCTCCGAGCACAGCAAGAGCCCACACCTCCTCTACTTTCTCCCCTGGAGCCCCTCCCTTACCTGCCTTCTTCGGACTCTGCTCTGTGCTCCCCGACCCTCTGGTGTTCTTTCCAGGTCTGCGTCTTCCTCTGCCCTGTGGCTCCCGGACCACTGGAGCCACTCAGGGGGCCTGGGAACTCAGCCCCCTCCCCCCGCTTCTGGTTAAGTGACTGCTGGGCACAGCTTCCGTAAGGGGAACTCACGCCCAGGGCCCTAGTGGGAGGGGCCAGCCAGGCTCTGGGGACTTTCTCTTGAGATCACAACCTTGCTCACCTCCTCCCCTCCTGCTATCCAGCTTCCCTGGGAGCCGTTCCTTCAAAAACTGCTGGTCTCTCTGTCTCTTTCTTCAGTTTCCCTTTTCAGTGAGACTATTTGGTCCAGTCCGGGTCTTCACCAGACACCGGAGTGGGGAGAAGTCTCTAAGTGTACAATTTAGCACCCAACCGTGAAAACGGGATCCCCTCCCCATGATTTAGGGCAGGAATCGCCACAGGGGTGGAAGAGCTAAGAAACCACGCAGAGGGCAGCGGGGCGACCAGGATCAGCAGCAGCAGGGAGCCCGACCCCCGCACCGGCCAGGGGACAGGGCAGAACCGCCAGGGGGCCTGTCTGCAGGAGATGGGGGGCCCCAGAGCCTACAATGCTGCTGCTAAAGAAACGGGACACGGAAACCAGGTGGAGGGGTGGCACGCGAGGCCTGGCGGCAGAAAAGCAGTGAAGGTCGACCACAGGCCGTGGACAAGCTTCCAGAGAAACCTGCTGCCCCGAGAAGGGGTATTTCTTTCCAGCTGAAAACACCTCCAGGCTGAGAGCACAGTCCTGGGGAGGAGGCTGTACACCCCCTCCCTCATTCAGTCAGTGCCACAGGACTTTGGGGCCTGAGAAGCAGGCGCAGCTGGGCCAGGAGGCCACGTCAGATGCCACAGAACCATCACCTGAGTCTCACAATCCCACCACGGTTAGGCCTCCTGTGGACGGTGCCGGGGTGGGTCTCCCGGCACCCGATGGACCAACCCGGCTTAGGCTGCAGATAACTCCAGCGAGTTCAAGGGCCGCCCTCAAAAGGGGTGGCGCTGGCTCTCCCCACGCCCGCATCAGCCCCCCCAAGCTCCCTGCTCTGGTGTTTTACAATTGCATTTTGACTAAATGATGATCTGGTCACATTCCCAACAGCAACACTATTACAGCTGGTGAGGGCACTTCAAAGCTGTCGTCCAGGCTAATCATAAAAGGACAGCAGGTCCCCATAGCTGCCCTCTGCTCGCTCTAGGCTAAAGGTCAGGGCTGCGCCCTTCCCCACTCAGAGGCGGGTGTTCTGAAGAGCCATCAGACTTGCCGGGAGGGTCCCCGGCGCCCCGCCCTGTCTGCTGCCCTCCCTCGGAGAGGGCCCACCCTCATCCTCTCCTCCCCACACCCTCCAGTCTTGCCCGGGCTTTCAGTGGCCTCAGTGCTGACGTGAAGGAACCCACCACCTACTGGGGCACAGATGGAGACTGAAAGGGTGTGGAGATGGTTCTTGGTGACAGCATCCCCTTCTCTGGAGCGGAGACGGGGACAGATCACCTGACAGGAGGCCAGAGGAGCAGGAAGGAAGGGAGAAGATGCATCCTGCACGGACCTCCCTGGTGGTCCAGTGGTTAAAAATCCACCTTCCAATGCAGGGGACGGGGGTTGATCCCTGGTCAGGGAACTAAGATACCACATGCCGCCGGGCAACTAAGCCCATGTGCCACAACTAGAGAGAAGCCTGCGTGTCGCAACAAAGAGCCCACGCGATGCAACTAAGACCCGACGCAGCCAAAAATAAATAATAATTTTTTAAAAATAAGATGCATCCTCCAGATGGGCCAGAGCACCCACACTCCCGCCTCAGATCTGAGTGATCTGCGGGCGCCAGGCCTGCCCTTGAAGAGGAGAGGCCTTGTTGGTGAGGCTCAGCCTGTGATAACCCTTCCCCTGGTCCACGGGTTCATATCACTGCTTACGGAAAGAATTATCTGCAAAGGATTATATTTTCTAATAATGGACACTTAAGTGTTGAGTTTACAAATTGAGGAACATGATACTCTTTATACTCACACTCAAGCCCCAATAACAGGAATATGAACTCGTGCCTGGCTTGCTTTGTAAATACTGCTGAGTAGAGCGTGTGTGTGCGTGTGCGTGTGCGTGTGCGCGTGCGCGCCTGCATGTCCACGTGTGTGTGGTTGCTGCATTTTTCCAGCCACACTGCAAATTCCAAACCTATGTCTTTCAGTTCTTCTTCAAGCCCTATTAGCTGCCCTTCCCAAATTTAGTGCCAGACACAAATTTTCATGAATTCCCCTCATACTTATGCTAAAATCCCAACTCCTTTCCACTAGCAGAAAGCCCTGCCCGGTCTGGGCTCAGCCCATGCGGCTCCCTCCTCCCCTGCTCTGCTCTCCTCACCCCGACAGACCGTGAGATCCCCTACACCTGCCAAGCTGGTTTCCACCACAGGGCCTTTGCATTGCTGTGCTCTCTGCAGAAACTGCTCTCCGAGCCTTCACATGGCTCTGCCCAACCGGCACCCTCGTCGCTTCCCCAAAGAAGCCTTTCCTGACCGCCCCCTCCTCCTCCAAGGTGGCCACTCTCTGTGCCCTGACTTGGCGTGGTTTCCATCGCATGTATCACCACACAAACTACTTGTAAGTGGATGAATAAGCGAATGTGCCCTGGAGAGAGATGAAGTGTCAGAGGCTCTGGGAATGCCCATGCCCGTCAGCTCACTAAAGTGGGAAATTCAACCACTGAAGATTTGTTCCTTGGCTTTAAAAGGAGCAGAAAAGCATCACCCAGTTGTGGTGAGGATCCAATAAATAAGACGACGTGGTGAAGGGCTGTGTGATGCTCACTCAGAAGTGTGGGCATCAAAACAGATCCCTGCTTGGAGGGATGAGGGACAGCAACAGAAGAGACCCTGTGACCCTCATCCAGGACACGTGGACGGCATGAAAGGCTGAGGACGGAAGGAGGAAGGACGGGTCAGAGGTGCTGAGTCAGGCCTGGCAGGAAGAGAAGTGGCATCTCCCGGGAGTGGTGTGTTCAGTCCTGGGTGTAGGAGGGCTTCAGTAGGGCGGCTTTGGGTCCCGGATGATGGGTCAGAGGGGACCTTACTGTCATCCGGAGAGAAAGGGGGGTCTACAGTGAAACAGCCAGTGGCCTCAGTGCATCCCCCTCCACAGGTGACCACAGAAGGTGAAAGACCAGGGGAAAGAGGCAGGGCCATGGAGTCCAGCTACCCCCACCCCACAGAGTCCAGAAGCTCTGATGCAGAACCAAGGCTCACACGAGGCATTAGCCATTCAGACAAAGCAGGGCAGGGCTTCCCGTAGAGCAGTGGCCTGGAAATGCTGTTTCCTGACGGTGTCTTCCAGTCGGCTGGACCTGATGGAGCGCCTACCATGCACAGGGGCTTACTCTCTTCAGGTTGTACTTTCTTGACTTTTACATGAAATTGCCTGGTTGCACCCAATGTTTAAATATACAAGTGTGTTCCTAGTGGCCTTTGGCTGAAGGATGTTGACAAGTTCTACAATGGGTATACATGTTACAAATGATTACGTCTTCCTGGTGCATTGATTATTTTACCAATGTATGATGGTCAAATAATCAGTGTACCGCTTTATCTTTAGGAATGACTTTTGCCCTAATGTCCATTTTGTCTGATATAGCTACACCAACCTTGTTTTGGTAGATATTTACCTGGCGTGGTAAGCAGAATAATGACACCCTCTCCCCCAGAGATGTCCGCATCTAATCCCTGGAACCTGTGACTCTGGTACCTTACGTGGAAACAGGGACTTTGAAATGGGAGATTACTCTGCATCACCTGGATGGGCCCAGAGTGTTCACAACAGTGAGAACGAGAGGGAGCTGGAACAGAGGAGAGGGCGGTGTGGTGCTGGAAGCAGAGACCACGGTGATGCACCGTGAGAGGGAGGAAGGGGCCACGAGCTAAGGAGTGCAGGCGGCACTAAAAGCTGAAAAAGGCAAGGAAACGAATTCTCCCACAAACCCTCCAGAGGAACCAGCCCTGCCGACACCTTGACCGTAGCCCAAGAAAACTAATTTTGGGCTTCTGACTTCCAGAACTGCCAGAGTATAGATTTGTGTTGTTTTATGCCTGACACTTGTAGAACTTTCTTACAGCAGCATCGGGAAACCAATATACCCCACATTCCCCATATCTCTAATCTCAGAGCTTCCATCTGAGATCATTTTCCTTCTGTCTAAAGGAAATCCTTCTGAATTTTCTTCATTGAAAGTATTTTGGTGATGACCTTTCTCAGATTTTGTTTGTTTGGAAAAGGATTCTCTTCCCCTCACAGACTAGGAAGCTGGTTCCACGTATGTTTCCTGGAGACTCTTTCCCTTCGTTTGCCTTCCCCGGGGGTGAGTCCCAGCTTTGCTTCCTCCTCTTTCATGGTTGAAAGTGTATCAGCAAACGCCGTCAGTGCACAGTAGCACTGTTCCCTGGATACCTCTTCCCCACCCAGGCACAGGACAGGGGGTGTCTGGATTTTTCTGGAGGGGTGGGGCCGTGTGGTGAGCTCTAGCACTGAGTGATAGTAGAAAGTCTGTGTTTCTTGTGGGCTGAGCATTTCACTGCTGGTGGGAGCCCTCAGAGACCTCCGTTTCCCTCTCAGCAGCACGTATGCTGGAAGCTGCCCTGCCAGCCTGGGTCCCTGAGTGGCTCCAGTGAGTACAGCTCCCTGTCAGTTTTCAATGGACACATGGCAAGAACAAGAAATAAACTCTGGTTGGGGCTATTTGTTGTCACAGCAAAACCTAGCCTATCCTGACTGATACAGTGCTCCTGATTACATCTATAGTTTTGTTTCTCCTTTCAGATCCAATCAAACCCAAAGCTTTAAGGTAATCATGCCACAGATTAGACTCTCAAGGTTCTAGGATACAGGATCTCATCAACAGAGAGGAAAACAATAGCACTTTATGCTGCTATATGGTTTTAGAAAAGAGTTCATGAAAATTGACTTCGTGTCCAGAATGTTCTCTGCAGCTGGGCTGTCATTGCTGCTCCTTTTATAGAACGTTAGGCACTTGTCATGAAAATTAACACCCAAAGGTTTCTGTTTATATTTTGTAACTGATTTTCGGTATCCTTATGAGGATTTTATACAAAAACTTTAGTATTCTGTGTATGTGATGTATTCCTTCATGGAGTTTTATTAAAATCCTTTGTTTTTTCTTCTAAAGGAATACATTCCTATTTAATAATGCAAGTCAATGGAAAAATAAGATGTGACACTCCAAAATTCACTTCCCAATTCACTTTTAAAGGCAGATATCTATTCCATATGAAGATATGCAGTTATAGTTTCCATATCCTCAGAAGTAATTAGACGCTACTACTATTACTAATAGCGCTACAAGTACCCAGACTCCAAACTACCTGCCACAGGCAAAGACCAGCAAGCCCAGTCACACCTCAGGTGGGGTATGTTGGATACACAGGCAGAAGAGGGAGCTAGACTTCACGGGTCTCTGGTCTCCTGCCCCCGTCAGAGAGAGGCCTAGTTTTCCTAAGAAACAGATGAAAGAAAAACAATCAGCATTCCTAGTCAGGCAGTTTAATTTCCCCAGAATTTTTTCTCTTCTATAATAAATATAAATAATTGTATCACGACATTTGGGGAGATATGTCTGGGAAAACACCCAACATACATCATATGCTAGTCCTAACGGAGCCAGGAGCTCCCGAGGCTTCTGCCTGGGCACTCCTCCCCTCTGCTCAGCGCTACATTCACCCCGAGGGCTGTGGCCAAAGGCTGCAGAGGAACTCAGCTGGGAAAATGTGGATGTGAGCATTAAGTGGTCATTCCAAACCCTCGTTTCAGGCAGGTTTTAAGTTTCATCTTTTTCTAAACACTTCATAAGAGTGCCCACAGAACGTTAAAATTTCTCCTTCCTCGCTTCTAGAAAACACGCTAAGGTAGTTAGGAGGGAGAGCTGACCGAGAGGCAAAACGCCTGTGTGGGTAACCTGCACATTACCTGCCTCTAAAATATCACTGCCTTGTTTCATCCTGTGTCGTCTGTTTAACTCTCATCCTGTCTCTGCTGGACGATGCCAAGTCAAGGGGCTGGAATGACAGCAAGATGGCTGTGATCTCTCCACACCGGTGGCTTGAAAGTGGCTGGTGAGGGCTTGGTCCTGTGCCAGAAAGTCCAGTCTTATTACCAAGGCCCCTTAACTTATCACTCATGTTCCTGGTACCAGGGGCTTCATCAAGCTTTGTTATTTCATTAAGTCTGGGGATGAACTGTGACTCATTGTTGAGGACACGTGAGTGAGCATCTGGCTCCTTTAATAGCAGCCTAGTGGACTTTCCTTGTCAGTTATGACTGTTCTGAAACAGTACAGTCTTGAAATGAACGATCCCCAGCTCAGAAGTAGCCCAGCATCCACACAGCGCCACTGACCCCTTTGCAACTCCCTGGACCACGTACCTTCCTAACATCACCTCCTAGGCAGAGCACAGGATTGTCTGGCTGGGAGTCCTCCTACAGAGAGCACACACACATTGAGAAGGTGCTGGTGGCTATTTACAATAGCCAGGACATGGAAGCAACCTGAGTGTCCATCGACAGATGAATGGATAAAGAAGATGTGGCACACATATACAATGGAATATTACTCAGCCATAAAAAGAAACGAAATTGCGTTGTTTGTAGTCAGGTGGATGGACCTAGAGTCTGTCATACAGAGTGAAGTAAGTCAGAAAGAGAAAAACAAATACCGTATGCTAACACATATATATGGAATCTAAAAAACAAAAAACAAATGGTCATTAAGAACCTAGGGGCAAGACGGGAATAAAGACACAGATCTACTGGAGAATGGACTTGAGAATACGGGGAGGGGGACGGGTAAGCTGGGACAAAGTGAGAGAGTGGCATGGACATACATACACTACCAAATGTAAAACAGATAGCTGGTGGGAAGCAGTAACATAGCACAGGGACGCAAGAGGGAGGGGATATGGGGATACATGTATATGTATAGCTGATTCAGTCTGTTACACAGCAGAAGCTAGCACACCATCGTAAAGCAATTATACTCCAATAAAGATGTTAAAAAAATAAAATAAAAAAATAAAATAAAAAGAAGGTACTGCTGGTACACAACACGGAGACAGCTTCAGAGGGGTGCTCCACCTGGGCAGCAGGCTGGTGTCAGGGCAGAGCCTGCGATGGGGACATCAAGGAGAAGGCAGGAGCCCAGGTTCAGGAACAAGAGAGCCCCTCTGTGTAGACCGGACACTCCCTGAGGACAAGCACCAGGCATATGGTGCTCACAGCTAGTCCTCCACACGTGGCACATGGTAGGTGCTCCATAAATGTTTGTGGAATGAATGAAGCAGTCAGAGAAGGACCAGGAAACATCTGGCCAGCAAGATGCATAGGGACAACAACAAATATCCTCACAAAGCAAATGCTATGATCCAGTACCGCTGAAAATTTCCATCCGAGTTCCCTCCCAAGGGAAGGGTGGAGGGAATGCTTATCCTGGGGGGGGTCTGGAGTGTAGCCAAGGGGACAAGAAAGCACATTCAGCCATGTGCAACCAACAGTTATGCACACAGCTGTCACATGTTCGTCCTGAGGTCCTTCCCATGGACAACTCTCAGTCCAGCTCCTGCACTCTCTCCATGAGACAGAAGCCTTTTATAACCCCTACCCCATGGGAGTCCTCTAAGCTGTGTAGGTCATAGAGGATTGACTCCTGCCCCTCCACGTTCTTCTTTGCTGGCGGAGATCTTCAGATTGTCTCCTTTCTCCGGAGATGTTGACTTCTGCCTCTGAGGCATGGCCCTTATCTGGGGCAGCAATGGGAGG
Organism: Physeter macrocephalus; assembly: GCF_002837175.3. Lineage (NCBI taxonomy): Eukaryota > Metazoa > Chordata > Mammalia > Artiodactyla > Physeteridae > Physeter > Physeter macrocephalus. The sequence continues at coordinate 5,165,592 of NC_041226.1, read as the reverse complement.
GTCATCGTCAGCACAGCGAGTACCAGGGATGCCAAGGACGATGGAAGGAGTGGTGCAGGGGATGCAAGACGTGGGAATTAGGACAACAAGGGGGGGATTTCTTAACAAGTTGTCAACTATCAAAATTGTCTGACAACGGTGTGAAATCTGCTCAGAAGGATGATAAAATGAGAACAGCCCCTCCTCTGTGCAGACTCCATAAGCATGTGCCTGTGTTAAGGTAGGGGATGAACCAAATGATCTTGCCAGGCTTCTGAGACGCCATGATTCCGCAGTCCCTGGCTTATACAGCACCTTTCGTGATGTTGTTGTGGCCCAGTTTCAGACAAGTTGTTTGATCTTATTTTATAGCCGAGAAATCTAGGTCACAGCATGTTGGACCATTTGCCCAAAGTTAAACTGAAAGCAGCCTTTGTCAGCTGTCTGCTGTCCTTGGAGGAGAGTCCAAAATTGGTGAAGTTCTGGTTTCTGGCTTATAATTAGCTCCCAGAAAATGATGAGAGATCACCCTGCTACACTGAGGCCCATCTTCTTCTCCCAGGGACCTGACACAAAGTCCTGTACCAGCAGCACACAGTTCTGTTTCTCGCTCTCATGCTGCTGGAGCTCGGGGGCTGCAGGAAGAGCAAACTGTGGCTGAGAGGAGCCTGCACCTCCTGCCCCTGCTCCCCTAGAGCAGAGTCTCCCGTGGGGGTGTGGGAGGTGCCCCATCCGGCTGAAGCCCACAGGCTCAGCTTTTGGAAGTCACTGAACCTCTGCTTGCATCCCTGGATTCTGGTGGAGCTCAGAGGTCACACCGTGGATAACTACCAGCTGTGAGTGTCTTAGAGAACCAGAGAGATGAGTTAGGAGCTTCTGATGATTTCTCCTTATGTCTTGGCTACTCTTCTTCATTTCAAAGTATTTAAGGCCATCTGCTTGGCCCTGATTTTCTGGGGTGACCCCTGGATGAGGAGGGACCTCAAGCCCAAAAGTAGTCAAGTCCATTCACTGCTCACTCTGGTCCCAATTCTGGGAATCCCTCCCCAACACACACACACACACACACACACACACACACAGCCCACCTCCACATTCTCAGATTTCTATAAGCTCTTTCCAAAACCAATGCAAAGCCTTGACTTCTGGATGCACTGGTATCCTCCAGTGTCGGCAGTGACCCTCTCTGGCCACTAGCAACAGAAGCCACCATCATTGTTAGTGTCAAGGCTGGAGGAAGGAAGCCCATCTTTTTTAATTTTTTATTTATTTATTTTTGGCTGCGCTGGGTCTTTGCTGCTGCGCGCAGGCTGTCTCTAGTTGTGGAGAGTGGGGGCTACTCTTCGCTGCGGTGCGTGGGCTTCTCATTGCGGTGGCTTCTCTTGTTGCGGAGCAGGGGCCCTAGGCGCACGGGCTCAGCAGTCGTGGCTCATGGGCTCAGTAGTTGTGGCTCATGGGCTCTAGAGCGCAGGGTCAGTAGCTGTGGCGCACGGGCTTAGCTGCTCCACGGCCTGTGGGATCTTCCCAGACCAGGGTTCGAACCCGTGTCTCCTGCCTTGGCAGGCGGATTCCTAACCACTGCGCCACCAGGGAAGTCCCAGGAAGTCCATCTTGAAGACATAGTTTGATCCATATATGGATCATTAAGAGCGTTATGTGAATTGTATTTTCTTTGGTACCCATTTTTTTTTCATTTTAAGTTTTTAATGAAAGTTGTATATAAGAATACTTTATTATTCCTGCATCTTCTCAATTGTTTCTTCCTTATATTTGCCCTTTTCCTTTCCTACTTGGCGAGATTTGGCTTTACGTTCGAGGACCTTTTTGCGGTCTCTGTCCAGTTTTAGTCTGGTGATAACCGCCTCTCTGGGGTGAACGCCATGTGGACAGTCATGCCATTAGCCTTCTCCCGCTGCACTCGTTCAATGTAGGTGACATACTTCTTCCTGTAAACCTGGACTACTTTGCCAATTTGCTGCCCTTTGTAGTGCCCTCATACAACTGGAACTTCATCGTACTTTCAGATGGGCATGGATCGGACATTGTACTTCTGTTTCAGCTCTTTAGAAAGAGGGGAAGACATAACCTTCCTGCGAATGTGGGAAGGCACATTGAAATGCCTTTTCCGGTTCTTGCTTCAGTCAGAAGTCACAAAGGGATTGAACTTCATTTTGGCCTCCGGCGCTTCAGCGATGGCCACAAAAGGGCTGGTACACGTTTCTTACCATCTTTACTTAACATTTCGTTAGGACACAGCAACACAGAGGGAAGAGCACAACCTGGGTTTGAATCCTGGCTCTGCCACTTGCAAGCCAGCTAACCTTGGACAAGTAGCTTAATTTCCCTGGAGCCTCATTTTCCTCATCTGTAAAATGGGAATAATTATATCCGTCTCCAAGGTGGTAGTGATGATAAGAGCTAGCACACGTAGAGCACCTGGTTTTTGTCTGGCACGTGGTAGGTGCCTAGTGAAGGTGGTGTGGACACCAGCAGTCAGGGTGTTTGGTGGGTGTCCTGATCAGGCTCCACCTCTCCCCATGGGAGGTGCTGCATCGTTCTCAACTTCTTGTTGGATGGGGGTGGGGGTTCCCCAGCTTGTCCAGGGGCCAACACTCCTCTGAATATCTGACTCCTGAGCTCACACTGCCTGGCACCATACTTTATTCCCCTGAGAAAGGCCGCTGTCATGTTCCCTCCCATGCGGCTGGAACCCAAGCCCTCTGCTGGGCCCCAGCCCTATGGATGCATCGGTCCTTGGCCCCAGAAGCCTCCGGAACTCCTGGCTCCATTAGGATTAGCGTATGATGTACGTTGGGTGTTTTCCCAGACGTATCTCCCAAAATATCGTGATACAATTATTTACTAGAAGAGAAAAAATTCTAGAGAAATTAAACTGCCTGGCTAGGAATGCTGATTGTTTTTCTTTCCTCTCATCTGTTTCTTAGGCAAAATAATCCATTCCTAAACCCCAAGCAGCTATGTTTCTAAATAAGCACATCCAGTATAATAAGCCTGATAAATGATAGTATTAACTCTGACTAGCTAGTGTCGGGCAAAGTGCCAGGCTCAAGCATCAGAGAATTTCTCTCAGGACCTCTTGAATCGAGACATCTGCTGTTACCTCTAGGGTAACTCAGCACTTTCATCAGGCTCTAAACAATCAAACCCTTCCACGCCATGCTGGAGGCAGCTGGTAAAGTGTGGGCCAGGGCACGGTATGATTTTTATTTCAGATGGAATGAACGTCTAATTGAATGCTTGCACAATTGCATTCCAGCCTGGAAAATCTACCTGCTGGTTTCACCACCAGCTGGGAGTTCTCAGAAGCAGGTGACACTCCCAACAACAGCAGTGGCGACTTCACGAAATTGAAAGTGAAGCTGAAGGTGGCTCCTGATTTGATTCCCCCTTCAGCATTTCTTGCTCATAACGCCAGTGACGGAGGAGAGACAGTTGTTGCCTTCCACACCACCTTCAGCTTAGTCACCCCAAGTGATATACACATGCATAACCAGCCTCATCTCGAAATAAGGGAGGGAATCAGAAATGTAGTGAGGGGGTGTCTGCTTGCCGGTACACCCCTTCTGCTTCCTTTTTCTTTCAGTCTATTAAGCTATTGTTAATTCTTTTCCTCCCACACAAAAATGATCACACTCATGTTCCTTTCATGGTTTCCAATAGAAACCATACTTATTTTCCAGAACATTTCTCCATTTTTTCTTTGCCCTAAAGCACGAGCATTAAGTCAGAAGTGGTTCCAGATTCATCAACAAAGGTTTGTGACTTTCATAAGACATCAATGACTAAGTTCTTCACTAAATCGGAATGAGATTCTGAGTCATAGTTTTAATTTTGCTTGTTGAACTATTGGTGTTACTGCTCTAAGAGTTTTTACATCAATTAAAACAGAAGTAACCAGGAAAGGATGTCCATATAGGGGAGAGGCTAAGTAAACTAGAGAATGATCCATACCAAACAGCCAAGAACACTGAACAGCTATTAAAAAGTGTAGCATGAAAACTGTTAAATTTTTTTGAAAATCAAATTACGTCACCTGATCTCACTTTTGTAGGAATAGAAGTACGTGTGTATGTGTAGGTGCTCAAAATGCACAGAAAGGAGCCTGGGGAACTGCACGGGGAGCACTTACTGTGGGCGGCACACCACTAGGGAGCGCGAGTGGGGAGTGAGGGGGAGTATGTTTCCTGGATTACTTCTGTGTCACCGGATCTATTACAAGAAGAGTATATCACGTCTGTAATATATATGTGTACACGTACATACATACATGCATGAGGAAGTATGTATGTACATAAAAGAGAACAGTAACTTCAAATTTTATTTCACTTCCATAAGGTTCATATAGTGGTATTACCACTCTTGGAGGCTGGAAATTGTTCCTCCTCTTTAGCTGATGGACTTTGGGAGCCTCTGTCTCTCCTTTACTGCAATGACTCCCAACTTTGAATGCAGATTAGTATCACTCAGGAGCCCAGGCTACATTCTGGTCCAGTTAAGTCAGGATCTCTTTGAGTGAGACCGGCTCCAGCATTTTACAAGGCTCCCGGGGCAATTTCAGTGCGAGACCGAAGTTGAGAACCACTGCCTTACTCTGTAAACCCCTCAAGGGTAGGGTCTGTGTCTGGTTTGTCTTTTTGTCCTCAAAGCACCTAAGTTAGTGACTTACATTGATATAATGAAGAGATCTGGACCCTCCAATATTCTCAGAGGGAGAAAAAAATCATAACAACCAGGAACTGACTAACATGTTAGAACCGTCTAAAGCACACAGATTCACAGTAACCAACGGAGAGCATCACACTTCTACGGATGCCCTCAGGGTCAGCTGAACTCTTGGATATGCATCTTTTTGTGTATACACGCACGCGTGTGCGCGCGCGCACACACACACACGCACGCACACACACACACACACACACCCCTGTGCTGGGTTTTTAGCCCGTCCCTGAATTTGGTGCAGCGCTTCTTTGGCCAGGTCATAGCCCGGTAGGGGAAAGTGAAAGCCCTCAACCAGCTGCGCCCTCTGTTGATGTCAGCAAGAAGGTTGTAAAATAAATTTCTAATCTCCGTTGAGCAGAAGACCACCTTGGAAGGACCCTCGTCCTCCTCATGACTGCGTCCCATTTCTCCTGAGACATTTCCTAATCGTGCCCGGCTTTTCCTTGGAACTCATTAACACATACTCATGACAAGAGAACTTCGAAAATTTGAAGTTCTTCTGAAATATTTTGCGTTTTGTCTTGCATGTGGTGCCAAAGACCTCTTTTTCCCCCAGCACAGCTGGTGTTGCTGGCTTTGGCGGCCACATCTAAAACTCTGTAGCTTTAAATGTTATTGATCCTTGGCCCACCAGTCCTGTTAAAAGGAGTTAACATGAGGGCAGAGGGTCCATTTTTATTGGGTAGCACACCTGGAATTATCCATACTTGATACAGTGCTCTGAGAAGCCATGTGGTTACATTAATTGTCTAGCTGTCAGTCTCCTGATGACAAGATTTCAGGAGCAGAATGTCTGGTGTATGAGTGGATTATAATTCCATTATAAATATCCCTGCTAATATATTCATGAGGCACTTTTAAAAATAATTTATATAACACTCTGAAGTTACCTTGTGTCTTTATTTAATCGGTACTCGATGCTTGTAATATTGCTCCATTTTCAAATCTTCTTAGGGTTCTATTGCTTTTCTTTTTTAATATTTATTTATTTGGCTGCACCGGGTCTTAGTCGTCACGTGCGGGATCTTTAGTTGCAGCATCTTTAGTTGCGGCATGCGGAATCCTTAGTTGTGGCATGTGGGATGCAGTTCCCCAACCAGGGATCGAACCCAGGCCCCTGCATTGGGAGCTCGGAGTCTTAGCCACTGGACCACCAGGGAAGTCCCTTAGGGTGCTATTGCTTTTTTTAAAAATCCCATCAGGCCACAGTATCACAACAGATTTTGTGAAATCATATCACTTGCTGCACCTCTAAAATGTATGAGCTTATGTATTTTAAAATCAAGAAACTCCCTAATTATTTGGAACAGTATCTGCCTTTTACATCATTTAGGAGCACGTATATTTTTATGAGCTTACAATTCCAAACATAGGAAAAACAGTGGTCTTAAATCTCAGTATTCTGGAGGAAAACTACATTAAATCAGCCATGTGGAGTATTTCCTCCGTAACCGCACGAAAGTTGCAAACTTTTCCTCAAGACGGAAACTAAACGAGAGAAAACCACGGCTCCCTTTGGCACATCTCCTCTTAGGGCGGCATCTTCTGAGTCACCTCCACCAGCTGGCGTCCCCTCACCCGGCCACACAAGCGTGTTTGTTCGTATCAACTCCTGCACATGATTTGCATCATTTAATACATATATTTCCTGCTTTTTTCATTCATTTGATACTTTATTCATGGTTGGAGTGGTTTCTTGCATAGTAACTGCTTACGGAAACTTGTGCTAAAACACAGGTCTTCCCTTTTCCTTCTGGTTCTCTCAGAGGCTCTGCCTTTCTAGAAGCCACTGTCCATCAGCATCCAGCCCACCCCTCCCTTCCCACCCTGCACTGGTTTCCGTTTCTGGCTTAAGAAATCCTGGGAGAGGCTGGATGGGAATCAGCATCAGTGTCCCAGGAGAAATCCCCACACCCAAGGACGGGTCAGGACCACGGCAGCAACACACATGTGGTGGCCCCCTTCTCTTCTTAGAATAAAGACATCACTCAATAAGCACCAGATAAGTAAAGGAAGGAAGAGTAAGCCAACAGTGAATCATGACTTTGCCTTTGTGGCCACAATTTTAAGTGTCCGATCACCCCACTTCTCTGTTGGTTCTGAAGCTCAGGCAACTCCTCTTTTGTGGCCCTACTTCTCCTTCAAGGGAAACGAAAGGATCCAAGATGATCATTTGCTCACCTGGACCAGACATTTCACTTATGGCACCTGCGTTCATTCTCAGCACTGCTCTACTTCCACAGGGAAGCAGTAAGACCGAGAGAGGTCAAATGCTTTCCTAAAGCCACCCAGCAAGTACGTGGCAGAGCCAGGATTCAGCCCAGATGCATTTGATTCCAAAGTCCACATCCCTCCCCTCTATCAGCTCAAGTCACTAAAGGGGGAAGTGCAGTGAGTGTGCCAGCCTTAAACCTGCATGTTAAATGAAGGTTTAAACAACAGGCAGCCTAATAAGAGTTACCAGTACAATTCACAATGCTCTGCATTAAACCATCTTTAATGCTTGTATTACATAGGCAAAAATAAAATTAAATCAGAGTTTTAGTTGTTCAGTATTTTACTTTCAATTATGGCTTGTTTGTTTTCTTTCCTTTCTCAATGCTTAAATTTTCCCTAATTGTAACTAAGGGTAAAGGAATCAGCATTTACTCTGCCTTTTTAGGAGCTGAAGTTCCTCCCCAGTTCATGAAAGAAAGTTCTTCTTTACCAAAGAATACCAGATAACAAAAGTAGAAGAAATGATAGAATTAGGAAATCATCATTTTGCAACTCCCTATGACATAACTCATTCAGGCAAGAACCATCAATGAATGCTACAACCATTGGGTAAAGTTGTGGGGAGATAGAATCTTTGGTCATGACCTAAGTACCACCCCATACCTGACTTGCCAATTTTTACTTTTACCAAGAAAAGCCCTTGTGCTCAACAGCTCAACCAAGGGAGCAAACTTGGCATCCCTAACAATGGTACACCTGGCATTGAGCCTCCTGATATGATGCAACAGGAAGTACTCCATATCACCTATGGAGTATTTTCTCCACCTACAGAGTGTTTAACCTGCACTTAACGAAGTCTTTAGTCCTAATTTCAATGCACAGAAAATTCAACAGCTAGGGCACCAAGGTAATGACATGACAAGGAGGCAATTAGGCATGTGGGACATTCTACAAGACAAACAGCCTCGTCTCTTCAGAAAATCCATATGATAGTGGAAAGCACATCAATGGCTGCCTGGGACCAGGGGCAGAAGGGGAATGATTGCGGCGGGGCACAAAGGAGTTTTTTGGGATGATAGAAATCTGTATCTTGATTGGGGTGCTGATTACATTGATGCATCTGTCAAAATGTATGAACAGTACACTTGAAATGACTGCAATTTACTAAATTTAAATTATACCTCAATACAGTTGATTTTAAAAACAAAAGCAAAATATCAGTGTCACACAAAAAAGTGAGACAACTGGTCCATATTTAAATAGACTAAAGAGCCATTTTAACCAGATACAATAAGAGAAACTTGGTAAATCTGGGCTTGAAAAAAAAAAAAAAAAAAAAAAACCAAGGAAGACACTTTGGGAATAACCAGGGGAATTTAAACATGGACTGGCTACTAGATCATATTGCAGACTTTTGAAAATTTCTTATGGTTGTGTAGGACAATATTCTCATGATTAGAAGATGATTGTTGAAATACATAGAAGTGTCCTGCCTGTAACTTAATTTCTATACTCAAAGATATATGTGAATATGTAGAAAGATAAATCAAATATAGCAAAAAGTTATCAATGGTTGAATTTGGTAGTGGAAGTTCATTGATAGTCATGGTACTAGTCTTTCAACGATTCTGTACTTCTGAAATTTTTAATCATGAAAATGTGGGAAATGGCAAATGCCATTTGAGTGGTGATGGCCCCTGTGGTTTGCAGTCAGTCTTCAGAAATTATGGCTGCTTGGTGAGATGTTTTTCATATCAAGAAGTCACCCCGGGCTTCCCTGGTGGCGCAGTGGTTGGGAGTCCGCCTTCCGATGCAGGGGACATGGGTTCGTGCCCCGATCTGGGAAGATCCCACATGCCGCGGAGCGGCTGGGCCCGTGAGCCACGGCCGCTGAGCCTGCGCGTCCAGAGCCTGTGCTCCGCAACAGTAGAGGCCACAACAGTGAGAGGCCCGCGTACCGCAAAAAAAAAAAAAAAAAAAAAGTCGTCACCCCCTTCTTTCCATTGCTTCTCCTGAAGGCTCCCCAGAGAGACTTTTATGGAGGATTCTGTGACCTGGAAGGACTTGGGTCTCCTCCTACAGGGTCACATTATTGTTGGGAAAATATGGGTGAATGGTTATTATTTAAATAAATATTTCAATAAGACTAAAAAGAAAAGATAAATTCACTGCTGGAGTTTCTTCATGAGAGAGGAGAGGATAGAAAAACATAGGTTAAGAAGCTTTTAGTACTTATTTAAAGTTGAATGGGAATATATGTAATATGTACTTGAAGGTGTGAGTTCTTCTAAAACTTCAACTAAACTGATGTGATTACTAGGTTTCTACCTGTTTACGGTGGTGATGTCTATGATATTACTTTGGCTAAGGAAAGTGATCACTATCTAAATTCTCCTCCTCCCAGAAAGTCTAGCTCAAATTGTTTCTCCTGCACAAAGTCTTTCTAAACTAATGCAACCTATGCCGATTGCTCCCTCTCCCAGATTTCCACCTGCTCTTGTCCTCTGTTTCACCCTGTGAATCCTTAGTCACCTACAAGATTATTTAAATAGCTTGCACTTTTGCATCCTCTTCCCCCAAAGCCAGGATTGGGTTTGACTGGGATGCCCAGCACTGATTCTCCCAGCATATCTGTTCCTACCTCACATATCCATCCATACTGTGTGTGCTTTGAGGGCAGAGGCCATGGCTAAGCACCTTAGTATTTCCAGTGCCCTGCATAGGGCCCGGTCCATAAATATTTGACAAGTGAGCAATCACTTTCTTCCCATCCCTATTATGGTCCAGCGCACAAAGCAAGGCATGGAAGAGTTTCCTCTTTAAAGTTTTCTTGTTGAATGGATCAAGTTACCTGGAATCAGGAGATTTGAGTGATAAAATCTCTCTCTCTGTCTCTGCCTCTTCTCATTTTCTCTTCACCCTTGGAACTCAGCCATCATATTGGCAAGAATCTCAGGCCACACAGAGTGGCCACAAGTACAGTCTCCAGCAGATGGCCGTAGCCAAAACACCAGTCAACAGCCAGCATCAACCACCAGACATGTGTATAAGTGAGCCTTCAGACGATCCAGCCTTTGTCTTTCAGCTGAGACGCCAGACATGCCCACTATTCCCTGTCCAAATTCCTGACCCACAGAATCTGAGAGCATAATAAATAGTTGTTTTATGGCACCATTTTCTGGGGAAATAGGATACACAGCCACACTAAATGGAACATTTTCTTTGCTTCTCATCCTTCTCTACTTCTCTACTCCTCATCCTTCTCTACTTCATCTAAAAATAGGAGTACCTCAGGTAGGATTACCAAATAAGTTACAGGATGTCCAATATAATCTGAATTTCAGATAAACAGCAAATGATTTTTTAAATTATAAGTATGTCCCAAATTTTTCATGGAACATACCCTAAAAAAAGTATTTATTATTTATCTGAAATTCAAATTTAACTGGGCATCTTCTATTTTATTTGCTAAATCTAGTAACCCTAACCTCAAGTCTCCACCCTAGATCCTTCTCTATCTACACTCACTACTTAAGTGAGTTTATCCAGTCCAGTCCACACCCTGACAACTCTCAAATTTATATTTCCAATTCACAACTCTGCACTGACCTCACAATGAGACATCTAGCTGCCTACTTGATAATTCCGCTTTCATAAACTCACAGTCATCTCAACCTAAACAGAATTGTTGAGTGCAACCTCTACCCGCCCACCCAGTCTTCAGCCACTCTTATCTTCCTCACCTCAGTGAAAGACACGGATATCAACCCAGGTGTTCAAGCCCTGAGCTGAGAGTCAGCCTTGATTCCTCCCTGTCGTGGACTCTGTACCCAAGCAATCAACATATTTCCAACCTGTCCATGTCTCCATATGTCCACTACATCCCCTCTGGATCAAGCCCCTCTGGATCCCCTCTGGATCAAGCCATACTCTTCTCTCTCTTGAATAACTTTCCTGGCTACTAAGTGACCTTCCTGTTTCCCTCTTGCTTCTCTGTAACTCTCCAGAATGCAATCTGTACACAGTAGCCAGAAAGATCTTTTAAAAGACAGATCATGTAACTCGCCTACTAGAAACTCTCCAACTGGCCCTCTCTGCACTAAAAATGAAATGCAAATACCCTCCAAGGCCCTTCCTGACGCAGTCTGTACGCCACTCTTTCAGCAGTTCACTGACCTTTCTGCTCCTCAAACATGCCAAGTTTCTTCCTCCCTTAAGACCCTTGGAACATTCTGCCTAAAGGTCTGCACGTGGCCGCTCACCCTTGTTATTTGTACCTCAGATCTCACATCACTTCCTCATTAGGCCTCCTCCCCCGCCTCCCCTGACCACACTCCCTTCCTCCCTCCAAGAGGTGCTCGTACACCTAACTTTTATATCAATAATTCCCTTGTTTTTCTTGAAGGGTCTACCACAATTGTTTGAGTTTCTACCTAACATGTTGTTTAATTTTGCCTATTATTCTACTCTATATTACTAGAATCATATATTCTCTGTACTTCTGTGACTTACTGTTGTCATTCAGCATTATGCTTTTGAGATACATTCTTGTTAATACATGCAGCTGTAGTTCACTTATTTTAAATTACTGTAGAGTATTCCATTATATAAATATAGCAGGAAATAAATATTTATGGAGTGAATGGATATGTGAATAAATAAATTTACCATTACACACAGCCCCATTCTGATGACTGAATTTTGCTCTGAACATCAATTTTTGAAGGAGGCAAAGATTTCTTAAACAAAACACAAAAACTTTGATAATAAAGGAAAAAAATGAGTTGAGCTGGAAAATAGTAAAATGAAGACACCTCTTCATCAAAAGACATTATTAGCAGAGTAAAAACAGAACCTGCATATTGGAAGAAGCATTTGCAATACATGCTCAACAAAGGACTCACATTTTGAATAGGAAAAAAAAAAAACTTCAAATTGATAAGAAAAAGAATATTCAGTAGAAATAATGAACAAAAGACTTGAACGGAACTTGACAAAAGGGGGTATCCAAATGGCCAATAAACATCTGAAAAGTACTCAACTTCATTAGTCACCAGGGAAATGCAAACTAAAATGATAATGTGATGCCATAATACACCTACCAAAACAGCTAAAATGAAAAACACTAAATATTGCAAGGATATAGCGCAACTCAGACTCCCACATACTTCTGGTGAGGCTGTAAATTTGCAAAACCATTTTGGAAAACTGAACATAAACTGAATGAAAGCTTAACATATGTTTACTCTACAATCCAGCAATTCTACTACTAGGTAGAGACTCAACAAAAATGTAAACTTATTTCTTTCAATGCAATCTTAATCAAAGTGCCAGAAGGTTATTTTGTGGGTATCAACAAACCAATTCTAAAGTTTATATGGAGAGGCAAAAGACCTAGAATAGCCAACACGATGTTTAAGGAGAACAACAAAATTGGAGGATTGACACTATCCAGCTTTAAGACTTACTATAAAGCTACAGTAATCAAAACACTGTGCTATTGGTGAAAGGATAGACAAATAGGATCAATGGAACAAAATGGAGAGCCCAGAGACCCACACAACTACAGTCAACTGACCTCTGAAAAAGGAGCAAAGGCAATTCAATGGAGAAAAGATAGTCTTTTCAACAAATGGTGCTGGAACAACTGGTCATCCACATGTAAAACAAACAAACAATCAAAGAATCTAAACCCAGACCTTATACCCTTCACAAAAATTATCTCAAAATGGATCATATACCTAAATGTAAAATGCAAAACTATGAAACTCCTAGAAAATAGCAAAGGAGGGCTTCCCTGGTGGCGCAGTGGTTGCGCGTCCGCCTGCCGATGCAGGGGAACCGGATTCGCGCCCCGGTCTGGGAGGATCCCACGTGCCGCGGAGCGGCTGGGCCCGTGGGCCATGGCCGCTCGGCCTGCACGTCCGGAGCCTGTGCTCTGCAACGGGAGAGGCCACAGCAGGGGGAGGCCCGCATACCACAAAAAAAAAAAAAAAAAAGAAAATAGCAAAGGAGAGAATCTAGATGACCTTGGGTTTGGCAGTGACTTATAATAGATACAACACCAAAGGCATAATCAATGAAAGAAAAGAACTGGTAAATTGAACTTCATTAAAATTTAAAACTTCTGCTCTATGAAAGATGAGAGGATAAGCCATAAACTTGGAGGAAATACTCGCAAAACACATGTCTAATAAAGAACTGATATCCAAAGTATGCAAAGAACTCTTAAAACTAAATGATAAGAAAACAAAAAACCTGAATTTAAATTGAGCAAAAGGGAATTGCCAGGAGGTCCAGTGATTAGCACTCAGCACTTCTGCTGCCAGGGGCCCGGGTATGATCCCTGGTGGGGCAACTATCCCACAAGCCACGCAGCTGGCCAAAAAAAAAATTGAGCAAAAGATCTGCATGGACACCTCACCAAAGAAGATACATAGATGGCAAATAAACATATGAAAATACGATCAACATCACAGTCATTAGGGACTTGTAAATTAAAACAACAATGAAATATCACTGCATATTATTAGAATGCCTAAAACCTAAACCACTGACAACACCAAATGCTGGCGAGGATGTGGAGCAACAGGAACTCTCACTCACTGCCGATGAGAATGCAAAATGGTAACAGCAACTTTGGAAGACAGTTTGGCGATTTCCCATAAAACTAAACATACTCTACTACAAGATCCAGCGATTTCACTCTTTGGTAGTTACTCGAAGGAGTTGAAAACTATGTCCACACAAAAACCTGCACACAGATGCTTACAGCAGCTTTATTCATAATTGCCAAAACTTGGAAGCAACCAAGATGCCCCTCAGTAGGTGAATGAATAAACTGTGGTCCATCCAGACATTTATTCAGCGATAAAAAGAAATGAGCTATCAGCCATGAAAAGATATGGAGGAACCTTAAATGCATATTGTTAAGTAAAAGAAGCCAATCCAAAAGGCTACATACTGTATGAGTCCAACTATGTGACACTCTGGAAAAGGCAAAACTCTAGAGACAGTGTTCCCAGGGGTTAGGAGGGAGTGAGGGACAAACAAGCAGAGCATGGAGGTTTTTAAAACAGTGAAACTATTCTGTATGATACTATAATGATGGATATGTGTCATTATACTTTTTTAAAATACCCACAGAATGTACAACACCAAGAGTGAACCCTAATGTAATGGGCTTTGGTTGATAACAGGGACATGTAACATCATCATCATCATAACAAATGTACCACTCAGTGCAAGATGTGATCCTGGGGAGGCTCTGTGGGTTGGGGGTGGAGTCAGGAAGCACATGGGAACTCTGTACTTTCTGTTCAACTTTGCTGTGAACCTATAACTGCTCTAAAAATAAACGTTATAGTATATGAGCCTGTAAAAACTGTTCAAGTATATGAGCCTGTAAAACTTCATTTGTTTAAATCATCCACGATGATTTATCCTTATCCCAAGATTGACTTGGAAAATTGTCTTAAACTGGTGTTATCCTCTTGTAACCCTCCAAAAGACACTACAGCTTTTTGTGAGTGATAAATGGGAAAAGGCAGAACTTCCTGCCCAGCCTGTGTTTAAGATGAACAATGAATGATAAAAAATGATAACGTGGAGTGATAAAAAGGGAAATCATTTTGTTAAGGAAGAGCTTGGGTGCAGTGGCAAATTTAACAGCTAGAACTATTGCTATACAATTCAGTTCTCATTCGTTTCTAAATTTCTTTCCCTTCTGTCTTTTTCTTTTTTTCTCTCTCTCTTTCTGCAGGATGTTTAAAAGTGTTCCAATAGCAACAAAAAGGCTTTTAAATAATTCAAGCGTAATGCTACTTGTGTCTCTTTGAGATTCATCCCATTGTCATCTGTGTCTGTCTTCGTTACTTCTGGAAAGACAAACATCATTCAGGGACCAGATCCAGGCTCAGTAAGCTCCAAACAGGAAAAGCCACATGCCTGAAGTTACCAGAGAAAGAAAATAAAGAGAGGGGGCCTAACACTGGCCACCAGTGTATAGATTTGAGGTTTGAATCTACTACTCACTTCCCTGGCATTTCCCCAAGCTGGCCCTTTGAATAAATGTTAACTAAGTCCAGATAAATGTCAGCTAACGTGTTACCCATGCCCGATGGCCACATGAGATTCAGTAAGCGTTGTTAACCAGGAGACAAAAGAGAAGCATCCTTTCTATCCAAAATCACTTTTTAAAACAATTATAATCTTGTCATCAACCTGCCAAGCATTGATACTTTTGATATGTCTTTTAAAGTTGTTT
This sequence comes from Physeter macrocephalus, assembly GCF_002837175.3. Taxonomy (NCBI): domain Eukaryota; kingdom Metazoa; phylum Chordata; class Mammalia; order Artiodactyla; family Physeteridae; genus Physeter; species Physeter macrocephalus. The sequence goes on along the minus strand of NC_041226.1, from coordinate 5,150,390 downwards.
AGGATTTAGAGCTAATTGTAACGAAAATCTCACAAATACTTGGATAATAAATTCCGACAATCATCTGTATTTTCTTTGCCTAAACCTGGTTTTCCCCTGATGAATGAACAGAACGCATCTTTCTGACTCACCTACAACCCCGCAGGGGCCAAAGCTTGCCCCAGTTCTGGTTAATATCCTGACTCGGGCTTCCCTGGTGGCGCAGTGGTTGCGCGCCCGCCTGCCGATGCAGGGGAGCCGGGTTCGCGCCCCGGTCTGGGAGGATCCCACGTGCCGCGGAGCGGCTGGGCCCGTGAGCCATGGCCGCTGAGCCTGCGCGTCCGGAGCCTGTGCTCCGCGGCGGGAGAGGTCGCAGCGGAGGGAGGCCCGCATACCACAAAAAATAAATAAATAAATATCCTGACTCAGTGATCACACTGCAGCCAAAATGACTGGAAATGCACAAATGATCTAAAAAGACACTTTAGTGGCCTCCCATTTTGTGCTCTTACAGCAGCGCCCTTGTAAGCCCTGCAAGAAGGAGGTTGAAATGAATGTTTGGTAGCCAACAACGGCATCTGCCCCATGAGGGATGCAACAGGACAGAAGGCGGAGACTTCCTACAAGTCTCTTGGCTTAGTATTGCAGAAGCCCAGGCCCTTAAAGGCTTCTAGAGGATTCCATAGACAGACATAATGCCGTCGTCAGAAGCATGCATGTTGTATCTTTATAATGCGGAGAGGATTTGGGGTGCGCAAAAGATCTTTTGCAGAAGTTGGGAAGCGGTGAAAATCGGGCTTTCCTTTATTCCTAGGTCAGAGCGAGAGTCTCAGGCTGGAAGAGGGTAGGGGGGAGCCCAGCTGAAGACCCGGAAGGGAAAAGCCAGGCCATCTTCGGGAAGGTGCACTCTCCAGCCTGGCCAGACGCTCCAGAGGCCTGGCCGGCCAGGCTGTCCACAATGATGACCATCTCAGCAGTAACCAGCAAGGATGGGTCATTGGTGATCAGGTGACCCCAGCCCTCAACTCCCTTTTATCTTCCCGTCCCTGTCGGCAAAACCACACAATGCCTGACGCGCCGTTAATATTCAGAGGTATATTTTCAATGAATAAAGAAAAAGAAACACTCTGCCACAGGGAGTTTTTATAATGGACACTTTTCTACCAAATTACCTTTAACTTCTTTGTCTCATCTGATACACAAACACAAAATCTCTACTAATAAATACAAACTGGCCCACTTAGTAATTTCCTCTGTTCTCCTGCAGTTTTCAGATCCTGCGCTGTGGCTAAAACCATTTTCTAAGAGGCTCTGGCCCTATCCTGTTAAATAACGTTATATTTAAGCAGATGTATTATATAATGGTTTTAAAACCAAGTGTTTTCTGCGCATACGAAGAGAAAAAGACATTCGACCTTAATTATCAGGGCTCCGGGTCCCAGGGTCTGGTCAGCAGAGGGGGATGGAGCAGAGAAAACCTCCCTCCACTCCCGCCCCACGACATGTGGCTGGAGGGTCAGCGGGTCCCCTGAGACCACCCCGGCTCCGACACTGGCAGCTACCGGTGGGCAGTTACGGGGTTGTAGCCCCGTTAACAGGCTGGAGGAAAGATGCATCACGCCCATCACAGGTCTGCTCTGACCCAGTGTCTCCACAGATGACTACCCTGCTCTCCTCCCCTGTCAAAGCCTCGCCTGCTGCTCTGCCCTCCGGTGCTGTGCCGTCATTTAAAGCGATTAGCAAGGCATCTGACGCACCCGGAAGATCACAGAGAGTGTTGTCAGCCAGAAGCCCCATCAGCGCTGCCAGCAGCTCGCGCTCTACTGGGAGGGCTTGTGATTCATTAGGGAGGATGTCCAGCCTGCCTTAAGGAACTGGGAGTTCGTGTGTTTGCTCTGCTTCCCGTTGCACAGAACACAGGGGCTGTGCCCTGCTGCCCTAGCCCCCAGACCCCGCCTGGCACGCAGGCAGCCTTTCCCTTCCCTAGAAGAGGAGGCCCAGCGCTTCACCACTGCACTCGCGTTACTACCCGAGTCATCGTTGGGTCCATCCCGCTTCTCCCTCCAATATGAGGGCAGAAAAAGTGATGACAGCCTGCAGCCCAGTGAGCCTTCCTCGGAAGGGGAAGGGGTGGGCAGCGTTCCTTCTCAGCCCCTCCCAGTCAAGCAGTTCTCACACTCCTCCCCATCAGTCACAGATTCCTTCCGGAGTTCCTCCAGGCTGGGGCAAGACCCAGCAGTGTCCCCCAAGCAGGGTTGCTGAGAAACTACAGGGCTTCTTTAAAAGGCCAAACCCTAAGCTCCCAAGAATGGCTGTGCCTTCCTGGGACTTCCTCGGCGGTCCAGTGGTTAGGACTCCGTGCTTCCACTGCGGGGACACAGGTTCGATCCCTGGTTGGGGAACTAAGATCCCACGTGCTTCGAGGTGCAGGGAAAACAAAAAAGGTTGTGCCTTCCTGAGGTAGAGACAGCTAGCTGCCACCCAATATCCCTTCTATTTTTCCTTAGTGACAGAAGTGCAGTATCACTAGGGGTGCCAAAGACACCCAGAGAAAAGACTACATTTCCCAGCTTCCCTTCTAGCTATGTGTATCCATGTGAGTAGTGAGATACAAATGCAAGTACTGGGTAGGACTCTGGGAAGATTAATAAATGAAAGCTAGGTCATGTGGGATGCCCCTTCCTGCTGCCTGTAACTTAGATAGCTGGTGCTCCAGCAGCCATCCCGGACCACAAGGAGGACCCTGAGGATGAGAGCTACACACTAGCTAGAAGGGCAGAGAGGTAACAGGTTCCTCGGTCTCAGACGGCCATGGAATGAACATTCCAGCCCAAGACAGCCTACCCTGGACTTTTTTTTTTTTAATTAACAGACTTTGTTTTTGAACAGTTTTACATTTACAGAAAAATTGACAGGAAAGTTCAGAGAGCCACACCCCCAACGGTTTCCTTTACTATTAACATCTTGTATTGGTGTGGTACATTTGTCACCATCAATGAACTGATACTGATAACATTATTATTAACTAAAGTCCACAGTTTACATCAGGATTCATTCTTTATGTTGTACATACTATAAGTTTTGACAAATGATAATGACAGGTATCCACCATTACAGCATCATACACAATGGTTTCACCATCCTAAAAATTCCCTGTGCTCTACCTATTTATTCCTCTCTCCCCCACTCCCTGGTATCCCTGACAACCACTGATCGTTTTACTGTCTCCATAGTTTTGCCTTTTCCAGAATGCCATATGCTTAGTATCATACAGTATGCAGCCTTTTCAGACTAGCTTCTTTCACTTGGCTATATGTGTATGAGTTTCCTCTGCGCCCTTTTTTGTGGCTTGAAAGCTCATTTCTTTTTATTGCTGAATAATATTCCATTGTCTGGATGTACCACAGTTTATTTATCCCTTTACCTACTTGAAGATATTGGGTTGCTTCCAAGTTTGGGGATTTCTTTAATATGAGAGGAAACTTCTTTTTCATTCAAGCCACTGCCGTTTTGGAGTTTCTATTACCTGTAGCCAAAAGTACTCCTAACTGACATGCTTCCCTTCAAGAAAGACTGTCAACCAGGCCAACTGAGCCTCTATCTACCCTCCCAGCTGCGTCCTCCCCCTGGTGTGCTGTGTCTTCTGCTGCCCCAGCTCTGCCTGGGGGAGGAGGGAGGAAATGGATAAACTCAGAATCCCAGGTCAATAGAAACTTATAGGGAGGGAGGTTTGTGAGGAGGGGACTTGGCAAAAATCCCGTGATGAAACAGCAGGTTCTGCTTACCTCTCCTGGGGCAAGGGCTTCACTAAATCACAACCAGGACAAAAAATGACTGATTTTTGGGCTTCCCTGGTGGCGCAGTGGTTGAGAGTCCGCCTGCCAAGGCAGGGGACATAGGTTCAAACCCTGGTCCAGGAAGATCCCACATGCCGCGGAGCAGCTAAGCCCATGCGCTGCAACTACTGAGCTCGCATGCCACAACTACTGAGGCCACATGCCACAACTACTGAAGCCTGCGTGCCTAGAGCTCGTGCTCCGCAACAAGAGAAGCCACCGCAGTGAGAAGCCCACGCACCACAATGAAGAGTAGCCCCCGCTCACCGCAACTAGAGAAAGCCCGCACACAGCAACGAAGACCCAACACAGCCAAAAATAAAAACAAAACAACAACAAAAAAAAATGACTGATTTTCTCCAAACCCAAACTCCTCACCTCAGGCAAGAAGTCAAATGAAAAGGAGGCCTGAAATGTATTTTCCTAGCTGGATGATAACGAATCCAAGCAGTGTCTGCAACTCACCTACCACGTGCTTTGCACACTGTGGGTTGAGCAGAGTATGTTTCTTCTGGTATCTTTTAATTCTTACTTGTGCAAGGCACCTAACGATGGTTTTCCTGAAGCACCTGCTCCCCTCTGGCAGGTCACTCACTGGGTAGGTATTCCCATTTCTTCTCCTTCTTGGCTCCAGCCCTATCATTTCTGATGGTTCCTGTCATTCAGGGAGGAATGCTTGGCTTCCTTGCCGGGCAAGGGGTTACCTCCCTGGCTGCAACACTTCTAGGTGCTGTAGCCTCTCACTTCTTTTCAAGCTCACACCTCTCAACCCTTCAGACCCTGGGACCTCTTCAGCCCTGGCCGGTGCCAACTCCCCTCGACTGTTTGCTCCTGGTCTGTGGAGTGCTCTGGTTTCCACTGGTCTACCGGGTCCTGCTCTAACCTGTCATGCCTGACAACACCCATTCCAACCACACTACTGCTCCCTACCTCTGTTTCATCTTGAATGTTGGCTTGTTGAGTCCAGCATGAATTTGGGCCACTTTCCCCTCTAACCAGCTTTCACGCCTGGCTGCCCATCTTACTGAGCCGCAGACCATTGTCCTGTATCATCCTGGTACCAGCAGTGTATCAGCCCGACACTATACAAGTCAAGGAAAAGCAACAGGTAATATATTTTGAAAAATAACACTGGCACAGCCTCATCAAGACTTCCCAGCAAGGAGTAAAACTGGTGCCAAATAAGAGCAGACTCCTGGAAGGAATTCACCAGCATTTATCAATGTCCTATCCAATGTGATTAAGCCCTATATGACAGCCAAGGGATAAAACGTTTGTCGGAACCCATGTTAGAGCATAAAGAAGAGATGTGATGACAAACAGGAGTCATTCAAGAGACAATCTCAACAACAAGGCAGGCGCTTACCACGTGCCAGACGCCTTTCTGTGCACTTCACGTGCCGTCTCACTGAGCCCTCACACAAACTGTATGAACTGAGGACTGAAGTGCTGGGTTCTCTGACCAAGTTACACAGTAAGTGGCGGAGTGGGAATTCCAACCCAGATGTGTCTGATCCCAGCGTGAGCTAGTCGCCGAGTGACTGGAACCGGCGAGAGGCCCACAGAACAGGGGGGTTTCCTGCCTCAGCCTCACTCTGATCCAGCTGTAGCCACATTCCTCCAAGTCTGCTCTGGAGACCGCCTCAGGGGAACAACTGGGGTGCTTGTTAAAAAACACGTCTAATGAATGATAATGGCTGGCGTTGGGGCCCATGGATCCAAGTTGAGAATTTCTGGAAACTGCCAGTGATGAAAACAAACAGCTTTTGCTCCAGACCTTAATGAAAATGCAAAGACAACTGCTTTCCCGATTCAGAGTGGTCAAACCATCCAGATAATGCTCAGGGCATTGACGGCACAGGGCTCCCCAACTTCTGGGGCCCCTCTGCCTGCCCACCAACGCTGGCCTGCATGACTGAAAAAGGAGAAATATTTCCCATCCCTAGTGACTTCCATCCAGGGAGCTTCATTCTCACTGACTTTTCCGAATATGCGTTCTCTCTCCCTGCCCTCTCAGAGGGGTTTATGCAATGTGTACTCTCTCTTTGTGAGGGGCACCCCAATGTGCTCCCAAGAGCCCTTCATGCATACTGAGAGGAGCATGTTTCAGAGCACTTGTACATAATTACAGACTGAGAGCTGAGGAAAGAGTCACCTCTAATCCTTTTTATCCTAGCACAAAAGCAAGGAACAGAGGCTTTCAGAAAAAGTAAAATGACACAGACAAGATGCTCTCTCTGGGCTTCCCTGGTGGCGCAGTGGTTAAGAATCCACCTGCCAATGCAGGGGACACGGGTTCGAGCCCTGGTCCGGGAAGATCCCACATGCCGCAGAGCAACTAAGCCCGTGCACCACAACTACTGAACCTGCACTCTAGAGCCCACGAGCCACAACTACTGAAGCCCGTGTGCCTAGAGTCCGTGCCCTGCAACAAGAGAAGCCACCGCAATGAGAAGCCCGCGCACCGCAATGAAGAGGAGCCCCCGCTCACCGCAACTAGAGAAAGCCCGTGCACAGCAACGAAGACCCAATGCAGCCAAAAATAAATAAAATAAATAAATCTATAAAAAAAAAAAAAGATGGGCTTCCCTGGTGGCGCAGTGGTTGAGAGTCCGCCTGCCGATGCAGGGGACGCGAACGCGGGTTCGTGCCCCGGTCCGGGAAGATCCCACGTGCCGCGGAGCGGCTGGGCCCATGAGCCACGGGGAGAGGCCACGGCAGGGAGAGGCCCGCGTACCGCAAAAAAAAAAAAAAAAAAAAAAAAAAAAAAAAGATGCTCTCTCTGCCTTGACCCTCTCTCAGGTCAGCCTGCATAGGTTCAGCTCATCAGCCTCCAGGGTGGGGTCTGTCCATACCCCTGCTGTCTGCGGTGGGAGACAGCGGCAGACAAGGTAGGAGAGCACACACGTGCGCACACACACTCACACGCCTTGGAGTTCCTGCTTCTGTGCTGTGCTGATGCCTCGGTGTCCATCAGCTGCTTTTGCTGCCCTTCAACATGGTTTTCAACTCTGCTGTGATCCACAGCCTTCACTGGACCTCAGCGCCAATTACAATTCATTTTCAGCTATGTTCATGGTACATTTTGTGTAATACTTCCCTTTGTGTGACGTTTTGCTGCTATTTTCCCAGACACTTTTAGCACTGTTGAAATCCCTCCTTTGTGAAACTAAATAGCCAAAATTAAATTACTTGAGGTGCTCCTCCCACAGGCACTGATCTGGGGCTGAAGAAGATGTTTTGCCCATGTATCACTGTGTGTCTTGTCAGTTTGCACCGGAAGAGTGACACCCTGACCCAAACCAGCTGGGAGCTCTACACAACATTTCATTTCACGCACTTTACTGAATCCTAGCGTGGGCCACTCAATGCCCCTTGGCAATCCAATGGGAAGACTGTCTATTGAGGACAAGGGACTGGTCAAGAGGTATGACTACTCCTTGGGTGAATTTAGTTTGTCCAAAAGGCTGTGTGAACATTGCTAACACTTGAACATTTTGGAACTGCTTACCCAGCAAAGTAAAAAGAATAACCCAATTATATAACTGTACAAAAAATACTACCCGCAGGGCTTACAATAAGACCTTTGGTTTGAATTCAAAGTCAAAATTTAGCCTCAATAGCTGTGTTTTTCTTGCTAAACTACTTGACATTGTCAAATGAATCCATATTCCAGGGGGCAAAGACTCAAATCCAGCTGGTCTGAATGAAACATATTTGAAATAACTGGAAAGTAGTGCAAGGGGTTAGTTACTTTTGGGTGTAGAGGGGATGCAAACTAGGTGAATAGGGACCGAACGAAGTGAAGATTTTCACTTTATGCCTTTTTATAGGTTAAAAAAAATTCTGAACCTTAGGAAAATATGCCTATTCCAAAAAATAAAAACTGGAAAACTCTGCTACCTCGGGTATATTGGCTCTATCCATCCATGCAGAAAGTTCTGTAAAGGGTCCCAGTGAGGGAGGGAGAGTAAGACTCCGAGGCTGGCTGGAGGACCCGGGAAGAGGTGTCCCTGAGGTGCAAATGGCAGAAACCAGCACCTGCTGTGATGTGAGGTCAGCAAAACCATGCCCTGCGTTCTTAGATGGCAGTCATGCCTGTTAAAGTGTTCATGCGTTTAAACTTTGTTTAATGTTGAAACCTGCCATCATATAAAGGAGACTCTCCTGGAAAAGGAATCCGAATGAATGATGCTTGTGAACTTTAGGAAGTGGCTCAGCTACTACCTCAGTCGTTCATTGGTTTTCACATGTGTCCATCTTCTCACTCTGCAAATGGACTACAAACTAGGGTGGTCCTCAAGAACATGAATAGGAACCTGGTGGCAGTTCCCAGTGGAGAAAGGAACATACTGCTTCAAACTACCAACCCTACTCTGCATTGAAAATAATACAAAACTTGCAATATTTAAAAGAGTATGTGGAGAAGGATACGAAAATCACAAAAACTAGAATTTGGGTTTTTGTGTGTGTGTGTTCACGGGACTTGAACACAACTGCATCAGGGAGGTGAACTGGTGCATATGTTGACAATTCTGCTTTTCAAAAAAAGTAACGGGAGATAATATCACTGTAACGATATACAAGGAACGGGTAAAAGGGTTGGCTTCAGGGGAGTGGCTAGAGACTCAGAGCTAGGAGAGAGATTTACCTTTCACCTTGCATCCAAGGGAAACCTGATACAAACTTGGTTTCAAAAGAAACAGGAGGAGGAAGTAAGTCTGCTAGCAAAACAAAAACAACCGTTGCTAAAGAAGAGCCGAACTGTGGCTGGCAGGGGTTGCTGTTGACACGCCCCCTGCCCTGGCACTCTAGCCGTCCTTGACTTCCGGGACAGTGCGCTCCTCTGGCTCCCCCTATGCCTCTGATGTTCCTCCTCAGCCCCGCCATGGGCTGCTCCTCTGCACCCACCCGTGGTTCCCCCAGCTCTGCCACGGACCCTCATGCCATTCTCGGTTACCCTCCCTCTGGTCCTCCCAATGCACACCTCATTTTGGACAAACGCCTTCACTCCCAAATCTCTTCCCAAGCTTCAAAAGGTGCATCCAAGTGCCCCAGTATACCAGCTCATACACCCTGCAGGCCTCTCAGTTTCAACGTTCACACCTCCCAACGCATCTAAAAGCCAAGGGAAGACTCCGGGGGCCTCACGGAGGAAGCCCTCTGTGGGGGGCTGTGCTGGGTTGGATTAAGGCAGGAACCTGTGTCCTCTTTCATCCGGTACCTCCAGCAGCTTGCACCTGATCACCATCCCCACAGCCAGTGGTCCAGGAACGCTACTGCCCGGGGTCCACGGCTGGTGAGGACACACAGCATGGAACGTGCCTGCTGAACTCTACATCCAAGCTGCTTTTCACACTCCAGGCCCCCAGCCACACGGAGACCTGTCCCCTCCGGTGAGTGCCAATCCGTGCGGAGGACAACCAGAGAACCATCGGCAACTGTTCCCGCGAGCTGGACAAAACCTCTTCAACACACCCACAGTGTCTGACACACACAAAGAAGGAGCGGGTTTAGAACGTTCAGATGCACTTGGCCTGTTCTAAACCTCAAGGAAATCGGCCCGAATCACCGTCCTCGTCAGCTGAGCCTTCCAGCAGCATCGCAAGAGTCTGTCCTCAGCCCAGGGCCAGACTTCCAGGGAGCCGGAGGAAGCTGGCAGCTCGGGCCACCGTGTCCACTGTGCTGGGGACGAGGGCCCAGGAGCCCGATGCCGGCGGGAAGGCCAGCAGCCCAGGAGCCACGGCCAGCGCCCGAGTCCGGAGACGGAGCCCTTGCTGCTTCCCCGGGGCCCCCGCGCTCTCCCCTGCAGCAAGCGGACAGGGCGGCAAGCGGCCGGCCTCCCAGCCTGCGTGTTCCCACCACAGACACGGCTCACGAGGGGCGGCATGGCTTCGCGGCTAAGGCAGTCCAGTCTGCAGCCCGACAGCCTAGGCCTGAATTCCGAGTCCGCCTCTTACCAGCCAGGCAAACTGGGGCAAGCTATTGAACTTCCCTGTACCTCAGTCTTCTCATCTGTAAAGTGGGGGTGATGAGAACAGGATTTACCTCAGGAGGGTGTGAGGTGTTCATGTCACCGGCAAAGCCCATTCACAATTCCGGAGAAATAAAGATAGAATCTGGGTAATAAAATAAAGTCTAACCTTTTTTTTCTTTTCCTCTGTGCTGAGTCTAGTGTCACTGGCTCACAGCTGGGCCACGTACAGACGCCTCGCACCCGGCCCTGCACGCCGGAGTTCCCGATGCGTAACGGCTACGCCGACAGCTCAGCTCCCGGCGGTGCGCAGACGCCTCACGCGACGCTCAATCCAAGATGGCGGCGGCGGGCCGTGTGCAGAGAGGCTGCACGGGCACTGGAGCGGGAGCGGCACAGCTGCGCCTGCGCCTGAGAAGAACCCCGCCCCCTTCCCCGCTGCCAGACCCTATAAAGCAGCCCCGCCCGTGGCCGTTAGGGGAGAGCGGCGAGTGCATATGCTCTAGGGTGGGGGTCGCAACTCCCTGTTCTTTAATCGAAGAATAAAGCTTTCCTTTGCTTCTGCCCTAAATTCAGTCTTGTTCTATTGGCACAAGTGACACCAAGCAGGAGGACCCTTGCCGGGACCTGCCTTGAAAGGGTTGGTAACAGTGCGCATAAAGCGTTACTGAAAACCGTGCCTAGTTCTATACAGCATATAAGTATACATATAAATATACTACATATCTATGATATACTATTATCATCATATTATATCACCAGATAAGCCAACTGAATGCTGGTGACGGGACAGCTGATGGCACAAAGCTCTTAACGTTTGCACAAGCTAGCATGTGGAGTAGAGAGGGTGCAGGCGCGGTGAGTAAAACAAGGCTCCTGTCCCCGTGCTACCACATCCAAGTTATGCAGGCAAAGCACGTAATCTCTCTGAGCCTCAGTTTCCTCCTAAAAGTGGAAATAACAGCTTCACTGCCTAATTCGCAGGGCTCCTTTGATGGCTGAATGAGATAGCGTCCGTAAAAAATATGCAAAGGCTCCAGAAAGCTACACCAAAGCAAAGGGCAGTTACCAATAGGAAATTCCTTTGCTTCTAGGGATCCACCACGTGGGCGGCGGGTCGATGACCCAGGAGCCCAGCTCCGTCAGTCTTGAGGCTCCTGCTCCCTTCACCTCCCGACCCGGGGTCAACATGGGAGGGATGGAACAAGCCAGCCAAGACCTCAGCCAAGCCTCATCCGAGATCCCATGGATGGCAGAGAACATTCAACCAGCCGAGAAGTGTAGGGGGCGGGGCTGGAGGCAGGAGGTGGCCCGGCTCCTGTGACATGGACCACGCAGGGTAGGGTCTCACAGAATCTGAGAAGCTCGTTTTTGCCTCTGCCACAATCATGTGACACTTGGGCTCTCAACAGTCTTCGGGAAGAACATACAAACAACCTTTACCCTCAATGTTTCCATTTCAAGGACTATTTACAAACATCAGACTTCTGGTTCCCGAATAAACTCAGCATCAGCAAGATCACATCCTCATCAGGACCAAGTGGTCTCGTGAAGCCATATCCATGTAACTCCTCCCAGCACAAACAGAATAAGAATACGTAAAATTCAAATTAACTTAATCTGATCTCTGACAATCATCAGCTGTCCTGTGACCTGGATGTCCGCCCAGCCCACTTGTGCTGTAATATTCTGTGACTCTAATCAGCGTCACTAAGAGCAACAGAGGCAATGAACAGTTCGTTCTTTCCTTCATTTACTCACTCACTTAACAGTATCTGTCAAGCACCTACTACGCACTCGGCACCCAGGGTGGAGGCGTGAAGATGTCAGAGGAGGCTCCATGGAGGAAGTGACATTTGCGTTTGCTCTTGAAGACAGGCTAAGAGCTTGATGGGCAGGAATTCCAGGTGCAAGGAACACATGAATGCAGGCCAGGAAACAGGACAGACCAACCATGTTTAGGGTCGATGAGTAGATAAGGTCTTCTAGGAATCGAGAGAGGATCGTGTCCGGGAAACTCAGGCTGCCAGTCTAGATAGGTAGGTAAGACTCGACCATGCCTGACGGGGGAGGACCCCACCTCGCCACCTGCCCCTCACCTTCAACAGGCTTGAAGTCAGCCTGCAAGAGATCTAGGAGGACGCAGAAGGACCGGAGGAAGGCACAGCATCCTTCCTTCCGGGAAAGGATGGAGGGAGGGAGGAAACAGTGACGTTGACAGGCTGCTTTGACGAGAGTTAGCACAAGTGTTCCTCCACTTGGAATGTTCTGTAGCCCTGGATCCTTTACCGTCCTTCTAGTGGGTGTTCAGATTTGCATGTCGGTGTGAGAAAAGTCACGTGACTACTTATTTTTGAGCATCTAAATCTGTAACCGCTTGAATGACTTTACTTGTAAACCATTCACGGGATGAGTATTATTACTCACACAGATACTTCTTCTCAAAGCTGGGATGGCTGGGAGCCAAGAGGAGCTGACCCTGGGGCCTGTGATGGGCCTCTGAGACCCAGGTGAGTGTCTATGGCAAAAGGCCCCGCGTCCCACCCCCAAGTGCTCCTAAAACAGAATCACAAGTGAGCACGTTGGCTTCCTAAAGTGCACTGGGGATGGGGACAATGAAGAGAGGGGTCTATGGCTGCTGAACTGTCCCCTCCATGGGGAGTTGTGAGGCCCGATGTGGTTCTAACTGTCCTAAGTCCTAACTGTTCAGTGCAGCCGGATCATTCAAACGACCAGGGCCTTTCTGTCTAAAATTGTCTGTCAGGAGCCTCCTTCTTGCTTGTTCATGGGACTCAGGGTTTTCAGTGCACCCAAGAAACAGGAAAGGGAATCTTGTGAAGTGTTCATTTTTTTTTTTACCTTCTGGAGCATGAAATTGAAAAAAAAGTGTGCTCTGCTTTGTGCCAAAGTAATGATGAAGTACCACCTCCTCAGAAAGATCCAGCGAAGCTGTTCAGGTAGGTTGTGTTGAGAATTTGAAATGCTACTTGAAGTACATTATTTTCTAAAAGTTCCTTTGCCAGTAAATGCTGGGCTTTGGATGGAAGAATCTAAAAATATTAGAGCTGGCTTAAAGGAGACGGACAAGACATGATAGTTGAATAACATTATGTGACTGGATCTTATGCCAGAGGGAAAACATGCCATAAAGAACATGACTGGACTCTACCCGGTACTCCGTGGTGACCTAAATGGGAAGGAAATCCAAAAAAGAGGGGACATATGTATACGTATAGCTGATTCACTTTGCTGTACAGTAGAAATTAACACATTATAAAGCAACTATACTCCAATAAAAATTAATTTAAAAAATAATAAATAAAAAAACAGAAATGATAAAAATAAATAAATAAGGTTTTTGACTCTAAAAATTCCACTGTTATAACTTAGATAAATCTAATACTTCCTTTTCCTGAAGAAGACAGTAACTGGGTGAGAAAAGGGGAAATGAAACTCCATAAACAGGTCGAGAATGGCATCCACCGCACTCTGAGAAGGGCCTGGGATTGGGAATAGTGACCAAGAGGAGCTTTAGTTATATCTGTACTGGTTGAAGTTTTGTAATGAGAACATCTTTTTGTATTACATGTGTGAATAAAAATAAATTAAAAAAAAAAAGAACATGACTGGATACTAACTAGACCCTTGTCAAAATCATGATGAGCTACCTCTGCACTGTTGGTTCACAAACCTCCTCGGAGCTTCCCAGGTGAAATCAGAAGAGGCAGACCACCGCAGATTGGCAGATAGCAAGTTCAATAAGCAAGGGGACTTACTTACGTGGCTTGTCTTGGGCGGCTGCAAGATGAGTCGACCTCCACCCCGCCCTCTGGAATCTTAAAAGTTTATCCAGAGGACTTAACCGGGCTCAGTCACATACACAGTCCAGACGGTCTCCACGCCACGTCACTGTCTCAAGGCTGCATCCTGGGGCAGCTCCTGAGGGGCGGGGAAGGCAAGCTGAGGGCACATTCTGAGGACAGGGGACAGGGTGAAGGACCTCAAGCTGCCCGAGTCCAGCTGTCGGGGCAAACCAGAGGTCACATCTTCTTGGCAGCCTCCTCCAACACTCCCCCCCCCCGGTGACTGGCTCTCACAAGCTCACACGCCCCCCTCTTCCACAACGTGCCCTGTGTGGTCAGCTAGGGGTCTCACTAGCAGGCAGGCGGTCTCTTTGGAGGTGATCTGGTTGCACCGGAGGAGACGTCACAGCCTCAGTACAGACACGTGCAAGAGAAAGCAGGGATTCAGACGATCATTGCCCACATCAGTGACAGCGCTTTCCCCAGAGAGCCTCGTGATCTGAGCCGTTGATTTACTAAGTCTCCTCGGCTGGGGGGCGTGGATCAACTGGGGCATCACTTGTGTGCTCGTGTGATTTAATAAAGATGCCACATTAGCAGGCTCATCAGGTAGGAACACACAGCCTTCTCTATGGACAATGGCACAGGTATCTCTTTGTGTCCAAGGCCATTCTATTTTTGAGGGCAGCTTTTCTCATCAGAGACATTCCGTGTTCAGTAAGGATGGGCTTTGACAGCTGTCATTCAAGGCTTTCACGTCTGCTAAACCCATATCCTAATTCAAGAATTGAATACAAGCACTTCCCTGGTGGCAGAGTAGTTAAGAATCCACCTGTCAATGTAGGGGACATGAGTTCGAGACCTGGTCCGGGAAGATCCCACATACCGCGGAGCAAATAAGCCTGTGTGCCACGACTACTGAGCCTGCGCTCTGGAGCCCGTGAGCCACAACTACTGAAGCCCACGTGCCACAACTACTGAAGCCCACATGCCACAGATACTGAAGGCCCCACGCCTAGAGCCCGTGCTCCGCAACAAGAGAAGCCACCGCAATGAGAAGCCCGTGCACCGCAATGAAGAGTAGCCCCCGCTCGCCGCAACTAGAGAAAGCCCGCGCGCAGCAACGAAGACCCAATGCAGCCAAAAATAAATAAATTAATTAATTAAAAACAAAAAAACCCCCCAACAAATCCATGTGAGTGTTTCCAGGCAAAATCTGTTTATATAAGTAAGCCTTGCCGTTAACAATGTTCTTCCTTTTTTTTTTTCTTTTTTAAAGGCCACGCAGCCGGGCATGCGGGATCTTAGCTCCCCAACCAGGGATCGAACCCGTGCCCCTGCTGTGGAAGTGCGGAGTCTTAAACACTGGACCGCCAGGGACGTCCCTGTTCTTCTGATTGAAAAAGAGAATGCTGGTAAGAAATGGCAGTAAGTGTTCTACAACTGTAACGCATTCGTCCTCACGAACATAACACGATGCTCAGAGGAAATGATGCTTTACAGTTTGCAAAGGAAGGAAGTCCATTTCCTCCCACGGTCTTTGGGGTATTTGTCTGCTCCTGTTCAGCTCTGTGATCTGCACTCTCCGCTAATTTTGTCAACACCGTCCCATCTGGGTCAGCGTCTTATTTCACCTCTCATCCCCCCAGAGTCCCACCCGCAAGGCGGCCCCCCGATCTTTTGCTGGATTGAGTTCCCAGAGAAGGAATGTCATCCAGACACCACACCCTTCAGCACAGGGCCTTGCCTGAAGCAGGTTCTCAATAACCTTTAGGTAATTTGAAATCATGGGAGTCACTGCAGAGGTGCTCTTCACAAAGAGATGAGGGAAATCGAAAGTGATGATACTTGGGAGGTTGGGGTTAGCAGATGCAAACCATTATGTAGAGAATGGAAACACAACAAGGTCCTACTGTAGAGCACAGGGAACTATATTCAATATCCTGTGATAAGCCATAATGGAAAAGAATATGAAAAATACATATATTTGTACAACTGAATCACTGTGCTGTATACCAGAAACCAACACAGCATTGTAAATCAACTATACTTCAATAAAATAAATTTTTAAAAAAAGGGATGATACCTATTTTGTTCAAGTAGCCATGCTCTGGAGAACATTCTCTTTCCAATTCACCAAGAGGAAAAGAGCCACCTTTGACAGTTTGATAGAGGGCGCCCAGAATATCTTTTTGGGGATGCTGTCATGTATGGGAGAGTCTCACAGGTGCTATGGAGCCGAATTGGAGGAGGACATGCCTGGCCCTAACAAAGTTAATTTTCTACTGGGATGGAGGTACCCGAGGGCATCCAAACATGAGGGGTGACTATGTTTCATCCGGGTTCAGCAAATTTCTACTCTATGCTGAGATGTCTGCTAACACAGCCCAACCATCACTTACATCAGTTCACTCTTCCTTGAGCTCTGGCTAACTTAATGGTGCTTGGAAGATAATTGTTTGGGGATTTTTTCCCCCTATATCGCATCTTTCTAATTGAGTGTCAAAGTAGCTTGAGACGAATTTTAACGAAGTCTTTCAAAATATCCCTCCTTTTGGAGACATATCAAATGGTAAGAATAAATTATTAATCACCCAAAGTATCTTCCCACTGTAAATTTGAATTGGTAACTTTGCATAATGAGAAGTTAAAGTTGCAACACATACAAGGGAAAAAAGCTACTCGAGCCCCACATTCATGACTAAACAGTCATCTGGTCTTTCCTATTTGCTCTTTTGTTCACTGCCACCTTCCACGCTATTTATTTTAATCCATTTCTTTAAATGGATATTAATAAACTTCAGAACTTCCCTTCACCTCAACAGGAGCAAAACAAATTAATTTCCTTCTGTTCTAATTGATTTATTTTTCCATCCTTCAAGTTTGCTTTTCATAGGTCGCATGTGAAGTACCGCATGACTGCAGGATGTACAGCTGAGCCATTTCGACCCCGTCCATTCTTCTAGAACCTCACTGATAGGCACATGAATTAAATCATTCTTCAGTTGGAGGGCAGAATTAAAGCTGAGCCCTGACCAGAAGGAGAATGGGTGGTGCCAATGGAGAGAGACTCAGGAACTTCAAGACAGAGTGAGGCTGGCCGGGGGGCGGGGAGGTGGTGGAGAGAGACCAAGGATGCTGTAGTCCCTCCCCCCTTGTGAGGATGGAGGTGACCCTCACACTGATGATGACACCTTGGCGGTAAGGCAAACCTACCAAATGAAAATGCATAGACTGTCCTGTCCACAGCCACTAAGTTTTCAATTCTGCCTAATGTTTCAGGGGTTCTGCCCCCGTCAGCAATATAATGACACCCAGGGCTCTGAAGGCTCTGTCCTCCCGGTTCTGGAGGGAAGAAACTGGCTCAGGGCCCAGCTTCCTCTCTAAGGGCTTCCTCGGGGCCCAGTCAAGCCCAAATCCTCAGATCCACTTCCCGACACAGAAATCTGACAAAGTTCCCCCCGCAACCGTCTCCTGGTAGCTCCAGTCTCCCCTCTTCTATGTCCAGCGCTGCTATCTCAGGACGCTTACAGGCATTCTCCAAGCACCTGACCCTCGAGAGACCCCGCTGCCATCAGGAGAGACACTGAGGTCCCCACGAGACCCAGAGGCCAGGTGCTGTGCAGGGCCGGATCTGGGGACCAGAGAAGAGAGGAAGATCTGTGGCCCTGGAAGTCAGTTTTTTGTGATGCTGAGGACAGGAGAACCGCTTTCTGCCCGAGCCCCTGAGGCTGCTACTCCCTCTGGAACTTCCCCGTGACTCATCCGTTGACCCCACTGGTCCACACTGGGCTGGATCGTGGCAAGCGCAAGGGCTCTTCCTGTCCCCAAGCTCGCTCACGCGGAACAGGATCATAGGCTGCCTTGGGACGTCTCCTGTGCTGTTCTTTAGCTTTTACATTATGATTGACCTTTTCCTCATGGGATGTTTGATCTCAGCTCCTTGAGGGCAGAAGAGCCCCAGCACCGGTGCCACCTGGGCACGCTATGGGCAGTTGCTCTCATGTCCACGCCTCAGTGTTAAGATGGGTGGTAGGGAGCAGGAAGGGCTGATGATCAGAAGAACTCCTTTTGTGCTGAGAGTTAGCAAGGAACAAGGAGAATTAGGCACGTTTTAAAACATAATGGGGGCTTCCCTGGTGGCGCACTGGTTGAGAATCCGCCTGCCAATGCAGGGGACCCGTGTTCGAGCCCTGGTCTGGGAAGGTCCCACAGGCCGCGGAGCAACTAGGCCGTGAGCCACAACTACTGAGCCTGCGCGTCTAGAGCTTGTGCCCCGCAACAAGAGAGGCCACGACAGTGAGAGGCCCGCGCACCGCGATGAAGAGTGGCCCCCACTCACCGCAACTGGAGAAAGCCCTCGCATAGAAACTAAGACCCAACACAGCCAAAAATAAATTTTAAAAAATAAAACTACAAAAAAACCCAGCATAATGGAATCCAAAACAATCCCCCCAAAACAACAACAAAAAAGATAACGGAATCCAAAATATACTTTTTTTCTTATGTGGATACACCTTTAGATGTGAATTATCTAATATTATTAATCCTTGATGGCATTTTGCCTAGACACCCCCCAACTATAGGGAAGGGTGGTGTTAACATCACAGGTCTGGACACAGTCAAGGGTAATGGTCTGCAGTGGCCAGAAGCTGCATGTGTCACTTCCTGTCACTGCTAATAAAGAACCTTCAACTACTGAGAACACCTCCTGTCCTCGTTCTGCAGACGTGGCAAGTTGTTTCATTGTAATCTGCCATGGTTGTCCTTGGCACCAAAAACAATGTAGTCACTCATTTATTCATCAAATATTTACTGAAAACCTACCAGTCTATGTGCAAGCACTGGGCTAGAAGCTTGGAATACAAAGTCATAAAATGCAACGACCGCCCTCAAGCAGTGCTCCTTCCACTGGGGGTGACAACTAGCCTCATGAAAATGTTGGGTTATAACACAAAAGCTTCAGGAATAGAGGAAGACTCAGAGAAGGCACCCCAGGAGTTGAATGTAGCATGTGACTTGGGACTTGAAAGATCTTTTAGGTGGAGAATAGGACAAAATATTCAAGGGAGTAGTTCGTGCCAAGGCAGGGAGGCATGAAAGTACCTGATGAAGAGTGAGAAAGTCAGAGCGTTCTGTTGGAATGGATTGTCAGCTGTGTGTGTGTGTGTGTGTGTGTGTGTGTGTGTGTGTGTGTGTGCGCGCGCGCATGTGTTTTGGAAGGATGGGATGATGAGCGTGGATAGGTGGCAAATAATCCTTTTTTTTTTTTTTGCGGTACGCGGGCCTCTCCCGCTGCGGAGCACAGGCTCCGGACGCGCAGGCTCAGCGGCCGTGGCTCACGGGCCCAGCCGCTCCGCGGCATGTGGGATCCTCCCGGACCGGGGCACGAACCCGCGTCCCCTGCATCGGCAGGCGGACTCTCAACCACTGCGCCACCAGCGAAGCCCGCAAATAATCTTGATTCCATGCCTCATTTATATTTTATCCAGCAGATAAGGGGAAACTAGCTGAGTTTTTTCAGTCATGGATATAAGATGATCAGGGTTGGTTTTAGTAAGGTTGTCCTGGTGTGATGAAAGATTTAGAGCCAAGAAACCAGAGCCTTGCCCACACGCTTGCTTGCCCATCCAGGCAAGAGCTGTAAAAGCCTGGACTAAGGCGAAGTGATGCTTTAGAGAAAAATAGGAGAGAGAATTGACAGACCGGGTGTGACATTGGTTAGGGTAAAGGAGACAGAGAGGGATGGAGAATTTTCGGGCAACTCCAGGGAGGGTGCACTTACTGACAATGGGAATGCTGGAAGGGGGGCTGTTTTTTTAATACTGGTGGAGAGGATGAACTCCCATTTGCACCAATAAATAATAATGTTACTCATGTCGAAATTTTTTAGCATCTGTGCACAATGAACCCCTTCCGCTGAAAATCACATGGTGTCAGTTTCATGCCTGGGGCAAAGTGCCCTAACTAAAGAAATCCTGCAGTTACTCAAATCCCTTTCCTCCTCCACCGACTGTCCTTTCTCCCACACCAGATTCCCTCTGCATCAACCCCTCCCTGCAGGAGCCACCAATGAGAGTTCAGACTGGGGGTAAGCCTGGAGCAGTTCTGGGCTCTGGTGCAAGTATGATTTCTATAAAAAGACATTTAAAAACAAGGAGCAATGTTGCCATTTGCCTTTAATGGAAAAGTGGCTAGCAGTTACAGTTTTAAAAAAATCTTTCATTAAAAAAAAAAAAACTCTATCCAACTTCTAGGCAATCACCATTTGAATTTTCAGAAATACACATACACTTGAAAACCAATAGTTTGTATAAAAATAAACTCTGAATGTGTGATTAAAAAGGGTGACCCCCAGTCTTCTCAGCTGCATGAATGCGTGATAAAAAGGGGACGAGTCCATCCAGTGGAGATGGGTCTACCCCAGGGCGGAGGGGGACTTGGCCTTGGAGGAGAGAGCCTGCTTGAAGCGCCTCTTCAGGTCCTGCATGTTGGGAGAACGTGGCCGGGGGATGATGGAGGCTCTTCTCCTCTCCCCACCGAGGCTGTGCAGCTTGCTCACTTCTTTGCAGAGATGCTGAAACACATCACAGACATCTTCGTAGTTTTCACTGGTGGAAATTTCCAGGAACAGGCTGCCCAGCTCGTTGGCCAGTTGGATGCCGTCACGGGTCTGCACCTGTCGGGCGTGCAGAAGGTCCCCCTTGTTGCCCACGATGATGACAGGGGCTTTAGAGTCGGGGTGGACCTTCCGGATGTGCTGGTGCAGGGGGCGGATGGACAGGTAGCTGTCATAGTCCGTGATGGAATAGACCAGCAGGAAACCCTCTGCCCACTGAACGCACTTGGACAGGGAGTCGACCGCCGGGCTGAGGCTGTCTTGGACCTGAAAAGAGCAAAGTGAGCCCGGATCAAGGAAGCCCTCGGTGGGAGAAACTGGAAAGAACATCAAAGCCATCCTTGAAAAAAATGTTTGAAAAAGAAATCACATATATAGTTTCGGATTCTACTCAGCTTCTGCAGAAGGAGGCTTTTGACATGGAAAGAGCCAATTCGCAGGCAAGCTCCCTGCCTGGGTTATTTTATTAGCTGTTACCGACACATTACTTTTAACCCCCTTGCTTGGCAGGTAGCCTGTGATGAACCAGTCTGTGATGACTTCAATGAGAACTTCAACTCGGGATGGCGCAATTTTTAGGGAACTAACTCAGAATAAACAGAACTTTGAAAATAAGCCAAGATAAATATCTATTCCCCAACCCATAAAAATATTTTTAGCATGTCCTTCTTGAGAATGTTACAGAAACAAATTCCTTCTTTCTGTTCTTCCACAAGACCTTTCCTCCCTAGAAGGGAGAGCAATTAGTAACGTGTTAATCAAGTTACATTCCTGACTGCTTGCCATGGGGTTATCTGACTGGAATTACTGAGAGCAACAGCGAGAAACAGGCGCACCTCAGCAGTCCTCGCTAGGGGAGAAGACCCTCTCCAGAATCCCACCCCCAAAGTTTTGTTCCGGGTTCCAAGGCTGAGC
Organism: Physeter macrocephalus; assembly: GCF_002837175.3. NCBI lineage: Eukaryota > Metazoa > Chordata > Mammalia > Artiodactyla > Physeteridae > Physeter > Physeter macrocephalus. The sequence goes on along the minus strand of NC_041226.1, from coordinate 5,129,264 downwards.
TGCTTCTGACAGAAGTGGTGAGACCCGTGTAACCAGCGAGGCCCCGGCCAGGGCTGCGAAGAGAAGTTAAGCATCTCTTCCCCTTTCCGAGGTGGCAGACAGGAGAAGGCGGCCTCTATAACCATCCACTCTCCCCGCCCCCCATCGTGGACGGTTTCTAACACCCCAACGACTGGCCCCACCTGGGGACGGCACACCCCTCCATCTGAACGCATCACAGGCGTGCTTAGACACCTGGCTCGGGCGTCTGGAAGCGGAGGAGCCGCCTGCTCTTGGCAGTCCTTACCTGGATGCCCCCGGGAGTATCCTGGATCTGCAGGGAGAGCTGGTCTCCCTCCACGCACACGAGCCGCGAGTACAACTTGCCTGGAGGATGAAGGAGAGTTGAGTTTTAAATTCTCACACTCTCCTCAGGAAAAAGAAAATCAGAGCATGCAGTCTCAACAGAACGAAACGAACCTAACCTGTGTTCGGCTCATAATCGCCAATGAATCTCTTGGTCAGGAAGCGCACAATCATTGCTGAAAAGGAAAGAGGAAAATCAGCTGAAGGACTAGGACGAGACGGTCAAACCGGGACCGTCTCGGGGAAATGGGGGCGTGACGGGCCGCAGTACCGCGGATGCTGCCTGCATCCTCAGGCTCCGCAGGGCCAAGGGTGCGGCCGCGGCCTCCGCGGGGTTTGGGGCGGGTGCGGCCGGGGGTGCGCTACGCGCCGCACCGGCACCCATTCTCCAACAGGTGCCCGCCGGCGAGGGCCCAGGAGTGCAAGGTCCGGGGAAGCGGCGGGAAAGCAGGCTGGCGCGGGGAGGCCGGCAGCGGCCTGGAAACGTCTGGGCCCCCCTGCGCCCTCCCCTCCGCCGGGAGCCCCCGCTTTCCCCGGGGCGCTCACCGCTCTTGCCCACGCGGCCGGCGCCCAGCACGGCCAGTTTGATGTCCTTGGGCAGGAGGTAGTCGGAGGAGGACTCGGGGATGGGCGCGAGCAGAAAGTGTCCGGACATGGTGGGCGGCCGCATGGAGCGCACGGTCGAGCGCGGGTACACCGGTGCGCGGGGACCTCGGCCGCCGGCGCGGCTGGCCGGGCCGGCGGCTTTTAAAGGGCTGGGCGCGCTGGGGGCCCCGCGGCCGCCTCCGGCTCCTCCTCTTCCCGCCCCTTCTCGCAGCGGCGCGGAGGGGGCGGAGCCGGAGAGCCCAGGGCACCGTCACCGCGGCGCGCGCACCCGCTTGACGTGCGTTGCCGGGGGCCTACGCTGCTCCGGCCTCCGGGCCCCGGAGATCCGGCCTCCGCTGTGCCTGCGTTAGCCCTGGCGGCCCCCTCCATCCTGCAGAGGCGAGACCGGGTCACTAGACCAGAGATCAGAATTATGAGCTGGGGGACGAAAGAAAGGAAAAATGCAATGGGTCGGACGTTTCTGCAACAGTGGGAAGGATAAATTCCTGTCGAATGTTGCCCTTCTTATTTCTGAAAGGTGCTGAGGGGTGACATTATTAGGATAAAGAGCCCTTAGTATCGGTATAAGGGAGTTGCAGACACTGTGACCTTGCTCCAGATTTGTGAAGGCCCCTTGGGGACAGTCGCTGTCTACAGCTCAGCCTCCGAACCCAGCCCCTGGCTGCTGGTGCTGGCTGAGCTGACTCATTAGCGAGCACTCAATAAGCTAATTGAGAGCTCGGTTCCGGACTAATTCTCCATCAAACACCGTCCTATGACTTGAGTCATGCCTTTGCTTCATCATTCAAGTACTTATTTCTAGGTGTAAAGCGGAGTTTAGGGTGGGCGTGGAAGTGGGAGGAAGAGGACACGAAAGCAAAATCCGGCCAGTCCTGGGTTTCGGGAGCCCACAGTGGCCAAGGCAAAAAAGGCTTGGGATTCTGTCCTTGCAGGTTAGACCTTCAGGCCTCTGCCTCCTGTGCTCCAGCCTCACAGGTCCAATTGCCTCTTAGACAGCCCCACCCTCACTCACCCCTTTCTCCGTCTTGCTTGTATCAGTTAGCTTTTGCTGCCTGACAAACTGCACGAAACTTACTGCCTTGAAACCGCAATCCCTCACGGTTGCTCACCAGTCTGTAGGTCAGTGCAGTGGTTATCCTAATCCAGGCCCGGCTCAGCTGATGCTGGCCGCAGGCTTTCATTCTTCCATGCAACCGTAGAGAGCTGGCAGCAGCGGGCTAGGGGCCATGGGGGCGGGGGTGGGGGCTGGCTGGTGGCTCCAGATTGGTGTCCTCAGGCAGCTGGCCGGCTGCCGGCTGCGGTGGTGGGAGGGGCAGTGGCTGAGCCACATGTTTCTCCTCACCCAGAAGGCGGGCCAGGATCATGGTGGCTGGGCAGAGTTCCAAGAGAGTGAGTGGAAGTGCAACAGGCCTCCTGAGACCTAGGCTCCAGGGGGGAACCCATCACCCCTGCTGCCTTCTGTTGGCCAAAGCAAGTCGTGGTGCCAGCCCACATTCCAGGGGCGGGAAGTGCACTCCACTCCTTGGTGAAGAGAGCTGCAAAGCCACATTTGAAAGGGCTGGGATGCAGAGAGGGGTAGGAAAAGAGGTCCGTTTTTGCAGTCGACCACACCGATGAGTGTGCGAATGTGCCTCCATCCGCCCAGTAGCCCAAGCCAGCGACCTGTGTGCCAGATCCCTGAACACTCGTGCCCAGCTCTTGGTTCTGGCCACTGACAGGCCTTGACTCTAACCCCTCTCGCTTCCACGTGGATTAATCACCAAGTTCCATCATTTCTTCTGCCTCCATTTCTTGGTATCTCATCCTCTCCATCCCTCCTGCTCTCTTTGCTTCTCACTTGAAGAACCCTGAAGCAGCAGGAAGAGAGGGTGACTGGTTTCCTTGCCCCTCGCTCGGGGGAGCCTCCTCTGGTCACTGCTGCCATCCCCAGCCCTGTATCCCAGTTACTCACACTCAGGGCACCCTTAAGGCAGCACTGATCCCAAATGTCATTACTTTCTGGTGGAATATTGATTTCATGTCTCTCTCCCAGAATGCAGGGCCTCTAGCCTGTGTCTTTAGTGCCCAGCACATAGTGGCAGCTGGGGCTCATGAGGTCTTTAATAAATGTTAGTACACTGACAGACTTTCTGAATGAATGGTGTCTTCACTGTGTGAACTGGAGAGGACGGAAGTCACATGTGTAACCATTATCCCAATACCTGGGTTCTGTCAGGAGGAAGTGTTCCAGGGAATGTCCTGAGCTGAACTGCCTTACTACAGCTCTACTGCCCTTCTGTTCAACTTCAGTTTGACTGGAACGACTTGAAGCCCGGAACCTCCTTTCCTGACTGGGGAAAAGTCACCATAAAGACAGTTACTAGATTCCATATATATGTGTTAGCATACGGTATTTATTTTTCTCCTTCTGACTTACTTCACTCTGTATGAGAGACTCCAGGTCCATCCACCTCCCTACAAATAACTGTTTCATTTCTTTTTATGTGTGGTACATGTCTCTTTTTGAATTATGGTTTTCTCAGGGTGTATGCCCAGTAGTGGGATTGCTGGTTTGTATGGTAGTTCTATTTGTAGTTCTTTAAGGAACCTCCATACTGTTCTCCATAGTGGCTGTATCAATTTACATTCCCACCAGCAGTGCAAGAGGGTTCCCTTTTCTCCACACCCTCTCCAGCATTTATCGTTTCTAGATTTTTTGATGGCGGCCATTCTGACCGGTGTGAGATCATATCTCATTGTAGTTTTGATTTGCAAAGTGAGAGAGTGGCATGGACATATATACACTACCAAACATAGAATAGCTAGCTAGCAGGAAGCAGCCGCATAGCACAGGGAGATCAGCTTGGTGCTTTGTGACCACCTAGAGGGGTGGGATAGGGAGGGTGGGAGGGAGGGGATATGGGAACATATGTATAACTGACTCACTTTGTTGTAAAACAGAAACTAACACACCATTGTAAAGCAATTATACTCCAATAAAGATGTTTAAAAAAAAAAAAAAAAGACAGTTACTATTTACAGAACCACCTTGAAACAATTAGGTTCCAGGGGTCCTTGAGCAGTTCAGTGACAGGGGCCTGGGTTGTTGCCTTTCAGATTCTCTTGGCCTCTCCTTCTTGAACACAAAATGGCTCCTGCTTCACTAAATATCAAGTACTCATCCAAGCAGGAAGGGAGGGAGGGACCCTCCGTCTCTTTTTATTATGAAATAAAATAATTCTCAGAACCCAGCAGACTCTCTTACATCTCAGTGGCCACAACTGAGAAGCTGGGAACGAGTATATTCAGGCACCTAGCAGAAAATACCAGGGTTGCCAGGACTAGCTCGAATCAGTTCCTCCCTGGAGGCCACGCACATTGCTACCCTGTTAGAAATCCAGCAACAGAAGAGGAGATCCTTGTTGAGCAGCAGTCAATGGGATCTGTCCAAACACCCTTCACTTTCCTGAAGTTAAAATGCAGAACTTAACAAGGGAAAAGAGAGCCCTTTCTTGGCTGAATCGTGGGCTTATCTCCTCACCTCATTCCCTTACATTCCCTGTCAGGTATAAGATCATTTTAGGTTAAGGTCGCCCCATAAGTAAGATTCCTAAGACTGTTCTCTGCCTCGTGACAGCTATGTTCCATTTTGCACGTACAGTGCACCTTTGCTCAGAACTCAAAATGTTATTCGTTCTCCTTGGAAAGCTCTTTGCATTTGCAACTACCCAAGATCATCCGTGGCCCTTTATGCAGATAATGTTACTGAACTGCAGAATTATAAACAGCCTTGCCTAAATTGTTGCTGCTTGTCCTCTATTTCATTTTGGATTTCTTTGTATCCAGTTATGTAAAATTGTGGTGCAAGCAGTATGACACAGGCATGCTGAAGTGGTTTTAAAAAGATAGTAGAAAAAAAATAATATAAAAAGATAATAGAAATGTGTAGGCAGATATGAATACACAAATCCGTGGGTGTTTAGAATGACTGTGAAGGGTAGAATTTAGTAATATGCAAATAATATCAGGCTTGGAAAGCTATTAACCCTTCACCAGCCAACGAAGCTTGATTTCCAGCCCTCAGGCAAAACTTTGCCAGGGGTCCTTCCCTACTTCAGGAATGTCTCTCCTACCACCATCCATCATCCAGTATCAACTACCTTTCCTGTCTATCCTAAATCCTTGAATATTGAGGCTGGAGACTCAGATTTTGCCTTCAAGTACTTTCCTCAGTATAAAAATTACACCTCTCTCCTCTACCAGCTCCCTACTTTAATTCAGCAAATGATTAAAACTCTACTCTCTGAGAGGCTGTTAAGCGCTGACACAGCACATAAACTACAGCTTTGTTACCATTTACTGAGGACAACAACGTGTAAGACTTGCCTGACTTCACAGACATCCCCATAAGTTAATTAAAATAATTATTGTTTATCTATCACTGTTGAGTTTACCAAAACAATTCTCAATTAATTCTTCCTTAATCTTAATCCTGTGAAATGGGTAAAATATCTCCTAAACTGAGGTTTGGACAAGTTTAGTCACTTAGTCATAGAGCCATTCAATAGTGAGCATCTCAACCCCCCTGATTTCAAATCTTGGCACTGTAGAGAGTAGGATGGAGAACACTGCTCATGTAAATGCAATGACAAAGCAGATGGGCTCAGAACTCCAATACAGCTGCAACAGAGAGAATTTAATCTGAATGGGTTTATTTCTGGGTTCTCAACTCTGTTCCACTGATCTCTGTGTCTTTTTATACCAATACTATATTGTTTTGATAATTATACCTTTGTAGTATACTTTGACATCAGGGAGCATGATACCTCCAGCTTTGTATTTCTCAAGATTGCTTTGCAATTTAGGATCTTTTGTGGTTCCGTATGAATTTTAGAACTATTTGTTATAATTCTGTGAAAATTGCCACTGAAATTTCGATAGGGATTGCACTGAATCTGGAGATTGCTTTGGGTAGTATGGACATTTTAACAGTATTAATTCTTCCAATCCATGGGTATGGAATATCTTTCCATTTATCTGCATCTTCTTCAAGTTCGTTGATCAACATCTTACAGCTTTCAGTGTACAGGTCTTTCACCTCCTTGGCTGAATTGAAGTTTTGGGTTTTTAAAATGTGATTGTAAATGGGATTTTCTTAAGTTTTCTTTATGATAGTTTATTAGTATAAAAACACTACAGATTTCTTATATTGATTTTGCATCCTGAAACTACTGAATTCATTTATTAGTTCTAACAGTTTTTGATGGAGTCTTTAGGGTTTTCTATGTACAGTACCATGTCACCTGCAAACAGTGACAGTTTTACTTCTTACTTTCCAATTTCAATGTCTTTTCTTTCTTTTTCCTACACATATATGGACAATTTACGACAAAGGAGCTAGTAACATACAATGGAGAAAGGACAGTTTTGTCAATAAATGGTGTTGGTATAACTGGACAGCCACAACATGCAAAAGAATGAAACTAGACCACTATCTTACACCATAGACAAAAACTGACTCAAAATGGATTAGTGACTTGAATGTAAGACCTGAAACCATAAGAATCCTAGAAGAAAACATAGGCAATAACCCTGACATCAATGTTTTTGTGGATCTGACTGCAAAGGTAAGGGAGACAAAAGCAAAAATAAACAAATGGGACTACATCAAACTACAAAGCTTCTGCACAGCAAAAGGCACCAAAACAGAAAGGCAGAGATACAAACTACTATGTATATGAAGACGTATCGTACAGCACAGGTAATTATAGCTATTATTTTGTAATAACTTTTCTTTTGGCTGTGCCGCGCAGCACGTGGGATCTTAGTTCCCTGACCAGGGATCAAACCTGAGCCCCCTGCAGTGGCAGTGTGGAGTGGAGTCTTAACCACTGGACCACCAAGGAAGTCCCTGTAATAACGTTTAATGGAGTATAATCTATAAAAATATTGAATCACTATGCTGTACACTTAATATTGTAAATCAGCTATACTTAAACACACACACACACACACACACACACACACACACAAAGGCAACCCACTGAATGGGAGGAGATATTTGCTAATCATATATCCAGTATGGGGCTAATATCCAAATGTATAAAGAACTCATACAACAACAAAAAATCCGATTAAAAAATGGGCAGGGGATCTGAATAAACATTTTTCCAAAGACATTCAGACGGCCAACAGGCACATGAAAGGATGTTCAACATCAGTAATCAACAGGGAAATGCAAACCAATCACAATGCGATATCACCTCACACCTGTTAGAATGGCTATTATCAAAAAGATAAGAAATAAATGTTGGTAAGGATGTGGAGAAAAAGGAGCGGTGCACTGGTGGGAATGTAAATTGATGCAGCCACTATGGAAACAGTATGGAGGTTCCTCAAAAAACAGTAGAACTACCATATGACCCAGCTACTCGGCTTCTGGGTATTTATCTAAAGAAAACAAAAACACTAATTTGAAAAGACATATGCACCCTTATATTCATTGTAGCATTATTTACAATAGCCAAGATATGGAAGTGTCCACTGATGAAGATGTGACATATATAACAGACTACTACTCAGCTGTAAAAAAATTGAAATCTTGCCATTTGTGACACGGATGGACCTCAAGGGCATAATGCTAAGTGAAATAAGTCAGACAGAGAAAGACAAATTCCAAATAATTTCACTCATATGTGGAATCCTATAAAACAAAACAAACTCATGGATACAGGGAAGACGACTGGTAGTTAGCAGAGGGGAAGAAGGTTGGGAAGTAGGTGAAAAGGGTGAAGGGAGTCAAATGTATGCTGATGGATGGTAACTGTACCTTTGGTGATCACTTTGTAGTGTACACAAGGTGTTGATTTATAATGCCGTACACCTGAAACTTGTTAGAAATCTGAAGTGGGGGGTGGGTAATCAGGAAAAGCTGCAGGGAGAAACGACTGGTCCCTGAGCATATCTGACAGATGTAAACACAAGGGTAGAGAGATGTCTTAGGGAACAGCACAAGCAAAAGCAGTAAGGCAGGAAGCATACGGAAAGCAGTCTCAAAGACTAGTATATAGTAGATGAGCCAAAGGGTGGGGAGCAGACTGTGGATGGCAATGAAAGCCCCAGTAAGGAATCGTCTGCAGGCTATGGAACGCCAGTGAACTGTTCTTGAGGCAGCCCCTAGTATATGCAAGTGCCAGAGCTAGGAGCATCCAAAGGACAGGAGATGGTCTCTGCTCTCAAGGATCTTCAAACTGTCCACTTACTCATCTGCCATGAGCAATTAATCTGAACTCTGTTCTTTCTCAGAAGCAAAAATCCAATCAACATCTTCACTTGGGCTAAGCCATCATCTCATTCTGCAGACAGCAAGGAGTACCCCGTGGCATTTCTTTTCCAATCCAAATGATTTCCACCAATTGCACTCTTGCTAGGAAAGTTCTGAGAGGACTCTCTGTGCCTTTCCCGTCAGGGGCTTTGAGATGCCCGTCAGGGGTTCCTCGCCACTCACCTTTGCTATTGAAAAAGGATCACAACAAAGAACCCTGGACTGTTTATTCACGCCTCTACACACTTTCTCCACCTCAGCAGTAACAGCTGCAGATGCTGCCTCACTGTTATTGCTTATAACCAAGCAATTTGTCTAAGATTCTACGTAGGTTTCTTGCTTGAACAATACCAATTTTTTCCTTTAAGTGGGGCTGGGATGAATATGCTATAAACAGTCAAACCGCAAATCAAATTCAGCTTAAAATTCTCTTGTGCTCAAAAAATAAGATAACCCTAACTTCTTATTTTTAGCGACGCTTACTGCTAAATGTTAGCCAGTGTTTGTATTTAGAATCTTTCCCATCCTAGTGCAGAGAAAAATGCAGATCCACCCTGACGGGAGTACAGAAAATACAGGAAACTGGGGGGGCTTTTTGGCCACAACGTTCAGAAGCAAATTTCAGTGTGATGTAGTTTATTCAGCCCTTCGGATCGGGTTCAACTGAACACGAACAGGTCTTAAGAGATACCTGGCTAGATCAGAAGAGAAAGTTCAAGAAGCCACGCAGCCTCATTCCCAACCATGGCTCTTATTAAGAACAGGGTGAAAAGTTTTATAGTTAGAATATTTTTCTTCATTCCACTGGTGTGAGAAAAGGGAATTGTACAGTAAGGGATTAATTTATAAACTCACACTTCGTGATGGTTACTCATTAAAGGACCTGCACTTCAAGGCGGGCATGTAATTTTATCAGCAAACACACATTAGTCCAATCTCAAGGGCTTCCATTTAATTCATCTCTCCGCTAATAAAACTTTCCAAGCTCATCTGTGTAACAGTTGCACCAAATGGAGGTGCCCAAGAGGGAGCTGGAAATACACATCTAGAGCTTCAGAGAAAGTGAGCTCTGAAATTCAGTCTCGAGTGTACCAGAGATGGCTAGACATAAACCGAGTGGTTCTCAAAGTGGAGCACATGCATCTCCATCACCCACAGAGCTCGTTACGTGCTGCCCATGCCCCCTGCCCGGAATTTCTGATTCAGTAGGTATGCAATTTTACCAAGTTCCCAGATGCTGATGCTGCGAGCTGGGAAACGATACTTGAAGAACCACTGGCTTAGATCACCCAGAAAGAACTCAGGAGTGACAGATGTGGAACATCAAGGAAAATCCAGAATAAGGGGGACGAAGGAGTCAGACAGGCAGAGGAACCTGGCTAAAGTGTGATGGCAGGAAAAAAAAAGGTGTTGGCTCTGACAAATACCAGCGAGATAAAGCCAAATTGGAAAAAGTCTCTAAATTTAATTAGCAGGTGTTCGGTAACCTTTAGGAGTAGTTTCATTAGAATGGTGTAGGCGGAAGCCATATTTGCAGTGGGAGACTGGGAATTTAAGCTACAAAAGAATGAGGAAGACAAACGAAAAGCTGCTGGCTTAATTTGCTGGCTTTCACTAGTCTGTAAGCTGAAGCCAAGGAAGCAGTACTTGGAAAGGGTGAAGCAAGCAAGAGAAACCATGAAAAATCAGTGAAAACAAGAGCCCTGTAAACATCGACTTTCCCCTTTACTGTCCTTTTAACACTCCTTGAAGCCTTATTTTGCCTTGATTTAAATAGGATTTCCGATTGTACCGCTCCTCCTAGATTGTAACTTCCTTAATGGTGTTTGACCTCCAAATATCTCGTAACTTACTGAATCTGACTTTGGGGCTGGAAGTGGTAGAAGATTAGGTCAGAAAAGTAGGTAGAGGGCAGATGATATAGGGCTTTGAATGTGCGAATAAAGGCACTTCAGTATTTGGAGGTCAGAAAGACAGTAAGGTCCAGCAAAGACTGCAGTGGAGGTAAAAGGAAACCAGGTTAAGCGTTCCAGAAGCTAAGGAAAGCCAAATTCAATAATGCAACATTTTCTCCCACCAGACTAACAAAGACTAAATTATAAAAATCAATGCTGAAGAGAGTGCCAAGACAAGCATTTTCACTCACTCATGGAGTGCTAACTGGTACAACCCTTTAGGAAAGCAATCAAAATGAACCAAGAATCTGGAAAACACATTTTAAACTCAGAATTGTGCATGTGAGAAAACCCATCTTTAAAAATCCAAAAAAGCTTTATGCATATTCACATAGCATTGCCATCGATAGTATTTTAGAAAACTGCCGCACCACACACCAAATGGAAGCGTTCATTTTCTGACTACCTGCCGTAAGAATAACTCCCCTTAGCCAGTCTTGTTTGCAGCCCTTCCTTCTCCCAATGTCCAGCCTCACCAGCCCTCCTGAACTGAGATATCTTACACCACCATTTCCTTTTTGACAAGTCACAATTATACTTCCTTTCACTTAGTCATAGTTAAACATGGAATCAGACTCAAAGCACGCAAGGGACCTCTAGGAATCATTCAGTCCAATCCCTACTTGCAGATGATACCCTCATCTTACAGAAGCAGCAACAGAAAGCAAGGTTAACATGACTGGCTGGAGAATGAACAAAGAAATGTTTGAGGTCTCTTGATTTTTCCACATGAAGGATTTAATAATCCCAATTACTCCTGAGCAAAATGGCTGGTTAGCCCTCAAAATTCAGAAACACTATAGTTTTATAAAGTACATAGGAAAATAAAACTGAACATAAAGTAGAAAATGTCTTAAAAAAATAGTGCTTTTCTCATTAAAGAGCATTTACTGAGTGTATATTATGTGCTAGGCACTAGAAGTACAAAATATAAGGCACAGTCCCTAACCTTAGAGTCTAGCGAGGAAGGCAGAAGTTTTTAAAAATTATAAACACTGTGAGAAGCAAACACACAAAAATATAGGGCAATTTATTCCACAAACCCAAACCAGAAGTAATCTCTGATTCCAAGCACTTTCACTCCTCTCCTAAAAATGCTCTAATCAGGGACGGTTCACCTATGACTCAAGGTGAGTGAACAACAAGCAGGAATTCCATCAAACGAACAAAGCAAAGTGTAGGTATTTCAGGCAAAGGCAAGTGCGTGTGCAAAACTGGGGCAATAAAGAGCAGTTCAATAAACACAATTTTCATAACAGCTAAAGCCATCACGTAGGAAAACAGAAATACGAACAATTTAGTAGGAGCCAGACTAGTTACACGTACCTTGAAAAACTAAACCATGAGTTATAGACACACAGGTTAAGCAATATGCAATACAGCAGGAAGCTCAATAAACATGATGTCTTAAAGCTGCTTTAATAGTTTACAGGAGAAATCAAAATGTGCCTGCAGGGGCAGGAATGAAGAAACGGCTATGAAAGATATTCATGAAATAGAATTTTAAAATATGCAAAGCGACTTCAACCTGGTGCATAAGTGGTACCATCGACTTAACACAGAACAGGAACGCCAACTGATGCAATTTATAAGGTTTTCCTTGTTTTCTGTGGTGGTGCTGGTAAACAATTTCTTTTGACCAACAGTCATGTTTACATATAACCCTCTACCACTAGATGTGAATCTTTAAGGGCAATTAATAACCACCATTTACTGAGTTAGGTTAGGAATCCAAGATTCAAAGCCAGGGTTTGCTGGATTCCAAAGGAGCCCTATTACCATCACACTTCACTAGATGAAACTGAAGGCCACTAACATTGGGTTTTTACCTATTCACAGCGTTTACTAAAATTATAAACAGGTTCTTGTCCTCAAGTCTAATAGTGGGGACAGAATACCAAGTGAGTAGTCAAGGTTTTCATTTTAAATAAGCTTGCTACAGGTATTATCACAGAATACCGAAGGCAGGAGGATGAGATGTGATCAATTCCTTACTGGATGTTTACCACATCCTATTAAAAATATCCAAGAAGTAACAAAACCTAAAACGTGTTCCGACTAGACAAAGTAGCTTAAAAATATTCCTATTAATTTGAAGCAATATAGAACTGCTGACTAAAATCTGATTATGCAGCCAGATTGCCAGGGTTTGAATCTTTGCTCAACACTAAGCACCTGTAACCTCAGGCAAGTTACTTGTGCCTCAGCTTCCTTTCATGTAAAATGAACAAAATAAAACTTATTCCAAGTTTTTTATGAGTACATTATGTAAAGTGCTTAGAATGCCACATAACATATTAGATACTATATAAATACTTACCCGGTTTCAATAAAAAAGGTATTCTAGTTTTTAACACTTTTCTGAGCCCTGCTGCACAAAAGGTCTGAACAACTCAGAACTAACATGTAACTCACAAAGGACCAGGAAGGGGCTTTTAAACCATGTATTTTTTTTTTTTTTTTTTTTGCAGTACGCGGGCCTCTCACTGTCGTGGCCTCTCCCGTTGCGGAGCACAGGCTCCGGACGCGCAGGCTCAGCGGCCATGGCTCACGGGCCCAGCCGCTCCGCGGCACGTGGGATCTTCCCGGACCGGGGCGCGAACCCGCGTCCCCTGCATCGGCAGGCGGACTCTCAACCACTGCGCCACCAGGGAAGCCCTAAACCATGTATTTTTAAACAGCAGGTTTCAAAGTTAAGTTCCTGATCCTCAAAACACAGCTACTTAATTTATGATGCGATTATGAGCATCAACTTTTCCTGAGCTTAATTATAATGCAACAGATAACTTTCATTCATTTAAACTCCTTTGTTCATAGGAATTTAGAGACTATTTTCAAACTAGTACAAATATTTTATAAGTAATATCTAGCAGTTTATTAACCAATGGAGTATACTGCACAACAAACTACCTCACATCTTTCAGGAATAAAAACCACTAAATTTGAAAAGTAAAAAGATGTCACCCACTGAATTCGGACACAATTAAAATGTGCTTTAAATATTTGTTTGGGGAAGGGGGTCACACACTTCTACTCAATTAAGAGAAACATTTATACAGTCCACGTCTTTTATTTTCTTTACACCCATCATGCCATGAATTCATAGGGAATGGGCTCCAACAGTTCAGGCTCCTTTCCATTGGTTCTCACGAAGTGTGCTTCTCTGGGTGGAGCAGGCTGTTAAAAAAAGGCGAGGGAATAATTATGAAAAGTACTGTAACTCAATTTCAAAGTGCTCCCAGAATAACGTACGTAATACCAAGAAACCCTGCCGTGCACTCACCTGGCGCTTCAGCTGAACCCAAGTACCTTTCTCTTTGGCTTCCTTCTTTTTCTGATCATTTTCCTTCACCCGTTTCAGGAAGCTGTCCCGGCTCTTAGAGTGCTTAATATGCTCGATACGCACATTAATTCTCTTGGCAAGAATCTTGCCCCTGGAGAGAGAAGAAACTCTTAAGTGCATCAAAAACACAGCTAAAATTCAGAAAATTCTTTCGACAGTTTCATTTATTAATTAAACCATGAATATTTTTTTTACCCACAGATAGGATAAATCAACGAGGTGATGGCAAATTTATAATCATTTATTAAATCTTACTGAATGGGGCCTTGAGGCAAACATCCCCATTTTTAAGCTCTCTTCTGATGAGGTGACAGACTCTGAAATACCAAATAATTTAAGCAAAACCAGACCGCTAATAAAATTTACAACTTATTAAACTTTTTACACTGTGAAAACCAGAACGGCTTAACTAACAAACCCCACAAGACTTTCCAGTAAGTTTATTACAATTTGTTTCCTCTGACAGGTTACAAGACAAACACCCAGTTTGCTTGAGTTTTAAAAGGGTATTTCCTTTGCCCCACTTGAATGACCAATAAAGACATAAGTCCAACTGGCAAAGTGAAAGGGGGTGTGAGGGAATACTAAGTAGGCACAAAGAACTATGACATTACTTACTTAACTTGTTTGTTTACAATGATGCCAACAGCATGCTGGGTAACATTGTAGACTCTCCCAGTTTTGCCATGGTAACATTTGTGGGGCATTCCTTTTTGAACAGTGCCCATTCCCTGTTAAGAAAGGAGATAAATGTTATGCCAGCAATTTCCCCCTCCTTTTAAATCCAAAGTGACTAAGATATTCCAAGATTTTTTTTCTTTAGATGGCAACTCAAGAGCTTTCAGAGCCGGTGAAATGTCATTTTCACATTGCTTTAAGCAATCAAAAAGACAATCATCATTAAGCTCTAGAGTGCCAGGACACGTTTAAATACAAATTTACAAGATTTCCCTCCCTTAATTTTTCCACTAGCTGTTAAAAACAAGTAATGAGAAAACTCTTAGACTCAAGAATAGCACTTTAAAACTCTTCTTTATTAAAGTAAAATGAAAATAGCCATTCTAGGGACTTCCCTGGTGGCGCAGTGGTTACGAATCCGCCTGCCAATGCAGGGGACATGGGTTCGAGCCCTGGTCCGGGAAGATCCCACATGCCGCAGAGCAACTAAAGCCCATGTGCCCCAACTACTGAGCCTGCACTCTAGAGCCCGTGAGCCACAACTACTGAAGCCCACGCGCCTAGAGCCCAAGCTCTGCAACAAGAGAAGCCACTGCAATAAGAAGCCCGTGCACTGCAATGAAGACTCGACAACAAAGACCCAATGCAGCCATAAATAAATAAATAAATTTATTACAAAAAAAAAAATATAACATAAAATAGCTACTCTATACTCTCACGAGCTCTTTTTCAGGAAATGGATTTCCCCCAATTAGGAAGATAAAAAGATGCAACACATCCTATTCAGATTTTAATATTAAACACAACCTTTCTAACTTCTAATGTTACTCTGTAGTTATTTCCCCAATTTTATAATTTACCTTGATATCTACAATATCACCTTTCTTGTAGATTCGCATGTATGTGGCCAAAGGAACAACTCCTGCAAAAAAAACAAAACACCCCAATACTGTCAATATCAAGATTAAAAAGTCAAGAGTAAGAGAAATATATAACCTTACTAGCTTTCAACACACACTACTTTTTGGCGGTTACGTGTACTTTAAAATCTCGCTAGTCGACAATTTAAGAACCACTATATAAAATTCATGCTTTTTATTTATTACAAATAAGTTAGGTAGATGCTGATTAATTAATGCCATTTATTAAGAACACATTATATGAACGACAGCATATAGGTAATAAGACACAAGTGTATGCCACGCTTGCTCCCAAGGAGGGTGGATCTACTACTCACCATGTTTTCTAAAAGGCCTAGAGAACATGTAGCGGGTGCCCCTCCTCTTTCCTTTTGTGTTGGTCATTTTGGCGAATTACTGAAACCAGAAAGTATCAAACAGTCAAATACAACTGCAAAATTGACATTTGCCCCTTTAACCAAAAAATGTGTAATTACAAATGCACTAAGTTCAGTAGCAACACGAGAATCAGGCAACTATCTAAAAAGCTGGCTCACGAATCAATAGCTCTTATAACGGTAAGAAACAGTAATTTTACCCAATTTTACTCCTAAAAAGCAGAACTGGATTTTAGAACCCAAACCAGTATTTTCCCTATTAGAATGTAACAACACAACAGGACTTCTGCCACACTACATCTGTAGAACCCAGCTTAGACTGCCAAGAACACTGGAATTACCAACTAGAGGCAGTTTATTGTTGCAAAGCACGAAAAAACTCAGTCTTGCATTTTTACATAATGGATTAAACCCCTTTTCTTATCAACCTACGGATTTCTCTAATATGGTACCTATTATTAACTGTCAAAAATCTCTAACTCACTTAATATATCTAATTACTCAGTTGTTTACCAGAAAATGTGAGGTAGAAGGCTTTATAATCACTGACCTAATTTTGACATAGGTTTTGCCACTTACCTGCTGGGAGACCAACATTTAAACCCTGATCCTCATATGTAAAACAGTCTTAATACTTTTATAATCAACTAAGGTAATGTCCACAAAACACTGAGCAATTCCTAGCACATGCAAAGCGCTTACTAGTAAACAGTACTTTATCATTGCCTAAGAATTCACATATAGGCCACTGAGTTGAACCTTTCACTTTGTTTCCCAAAAGGTCAAAATAATGGTTTTAATTGCCTCAGATCATCCAAGGGCAGAACTACCTTTGCTGACTACTCCTACCACAAGGCAAAATACACCAAAGACCAGCTTAGGTTGTCGACAGTGTTCTAATGTAAGTCAACCTCTCAATTTATTACATCTTAACCTTAAAGAAAAGTGACTCCTAAGTACCTTTTTCATACAACTTGTGTGGCAAGGAGACCGAAGAATGTTTCAGCTAACCCATCAAAGCCAAACCACTGTTACAACGAATGCACACTTCACTTTAAATGGTGAGAAGAACCTATCAAGTACAAGTACTGTCTTAATTCTCAAGTCTACATTTGCATTAAGTTCATATAAACTCCCGTTAAGTTCATAAACAAGGAGACATGTTCTTCAGGTCAACTCACTTCATGGAGACACAAAGTGACAGAATCAGTAATATAAGTTCTTTTTTTTTTTTTCTTTTTTCTTTTTGCGGTACGCAGGCCTCTCACTGTTGTGGCCTCTCCCGTGGCCTCTCCCGTTGCGGAGCACAGGCTCCGGACGCGCAGGCTCAGCGGCCATGGCTCACCGGCCTAGCTGCTCCGCGGCATGTGGGATCTTCCTGGACCGGTGCACGAACCCGTGTCACCTGCATCGGCAGGCGGATTCTCAACCACTGCTCCACCAGGGAAGCCCCTGTTTTTTTTTTTTAATAAATTTATTTTTTAAATTTTTGGCCGCGTTGGGTCTTCGTTGTTGTGCACCGGCTTTCTCTAATTGCAGCGAGCACGGGCTTCAGTAGTTGCGGCTCGTGGGCTCCAGAGCGCGGGCTCAGTAGCTGTGGCTCGTGGGCTCTAGAGGGCAGGCTCAGTAGTTGTGGTGCACGGGCTTGCTTGCTCCGCAGCATGTGGGATCTTCCTGGACCAGGGCTCCAACCCGTGTCGCCTGCACTGGCAGGCGGATTCTTAACCACTGCACCACCAGGGAAGCCCTGGAATTCCTTTCTGACTCCAGAGCCCACGCTCCTTCCACTAGACCCATTTTTCCGAGTTCGAAATCCATCAGAACCCAATACACATATAATCGAGTGAGCTTTTAAAAACAATATTTAACGTCCCAAGCAATGACGATTTAGAGTCTATAATACTACCAAAAATGGGACCTATTACGGGGGCGCAACCCTCTCTTTCCTCAACGCTGGCAGCTGGCTGCTACACACTAGACACAAAGATGCAAAACTAAGACTAACAGGTAATTCAGTTAACTTTCCCCCTAACCGCCTAAATCAGACACAGCTATTCAGGAACCCCTTCGCTCAACACTTGCTGCCCTGGCATGAACAAAACAGTTCCCGTAGCAAACAAAGTATCTTCCGTTTCTCCAATTGCGGTCCCGGGCCAGAATTAAGAGAACCGAAAATCTCCCACGTCAAAGACGAATGGGCTGGGCTTCTTCATCCAGGGCGACTCAGGGGCACCTCTGCAGTTCTCCGACCACGACCCCCGACTTTCTCACACACACACCCAGGTCTCAAGAGAGATTAAAACCGGCACCTGCTTCTCAGCCCGCTCCTACTGCGCCGAAGCCCCTACCCCAGGGCATTACAGTATGGGTCCTACAACCGGAGTTAAGATGCCACACTGAAGGCGCTGGAAAAGCAAGCGGCCACGCGGCGTCAGAGCCGATCCAAAAAAGCCCAGGAAAGGCGGGCTGAAGCCGTAAGGGCGCTGGAAGGACGAATTCCTTTCCCGATGGACCAGAATCGGCTTATCTCGGTGCCTCGGCCTCGTTTTTCCAGAGCCTGTCCCCCCGCAAACCCACGGCATTGCAGCCTGGTCCCCGGCCCCGCGCCCGCCGCGCCGAGTCTGGACGGACACAGCTCCACCGCCCAGGCCAGCGGGCCCCAGGCTAGCTAGATGATCTCCCTAGGGCTCCAATGCACGGCCTCAGCGGCCACAGCGTTAGGACTCACGCCTGAGGAACACGGGGAGGGACAGGAGGCTCCAAGAGCCACGCGCGGACACTACCTGGAAGATGGCGGTTCCGGCCGAAAAGAAAGAGGCGGTCCCGCGCGCGCGCCTTACAAGGGCCTGCGGGCTGCCCTAGGCGCTGCCTGAGAAAACGCCGGCCGACAGCCACTCTTTCCTCGGTAAGGGTGTCATGCCTGAGAACCAGAAGAACCTGTAAGGATATTTTCCTTTCTCGCGAAAAAGAGGTAACCGACCGACACAAGCTGACACTTGGATCTTGCCAGACAGCCCGGAAAGGGGCCTTCAAGGGCGTCAAACAGGCGCAGACGTCGCGAGCGTGCTGACGTTAGCCCTTGCGTCAGACGCCACGCGAGAAGTGGGCGTGTGCCTGCGTCTTCAGGCGTCGCAGTGGTCTGGTACTATGTTGTCTGAGCAAAAGCAAATTTCTGGTGAAGAAAGCATGTTGTACGGTTTATATGTCTTTCAAACGTTTTTCCCCTCAGTGCACCAAAACACTACGTACCTGCTGGTAGGTACGTACCCCTGTTACAACCACTGCGAAGCAATTTGGCAAAATCTAGTGAAACCGAAAATATGCAAATACCAAATTCCAGCATTCCGCTCCTGACTGCTTATCTTATGGGAACTTTGCTATGTAGACAAGGATATCCACAACAGCACTAGGAATAGAAGCAAAAAGTTGGAAACGTCCACCAATAAGAGCATAAACCCATTATGGGGTATTCATACGGTGGAATATTATATGCCAGTAAGTCAAGACTGAGCCCGCAAATGTGATGAAGCAAAAAGAGGGAGATGTGGAACATACATAATAGGACAATTTATACACGTACAATTTTGAAACATGCAAAACGGTACTATATATTGCTTAGGCCTATATGCATATGTAGTGAAAGTAGTCAAGAAATACAAGGGGATGAAAATCAAATTTAGAAACGTGGTCTTGTCTGGTAGGGAGGGGACTGTAAAGAAAGGGGTATACAGGAGGCTTTAACTATTTTGACTAATTTTAAGCTGGTTATTGAATACTTGGGAGGTGATAGTTTATTCATCACTATACTTTTTTTTTTTTTTTTTTTTTTTTTTGTGGTATGCGGGCCTCTCACTCTTGTGGCCTCTCCCGTTGCAGAGCACAGGCTCCAGACGCGCAGGCTCAGCGGCCATGGCTCACGGGCCCAGCCGCTCCGCGGCATGTGGGATCCTCCCGGACCGGGGCGCGAACCCGGTTCCCCTGCATCGGCAGGCGGACGCGCAACCACTGCGTCACCAGGGAAGCCCCCATCACTATACTTTTTAATAAATATTTTCTAAATGATTTATTTTAATTAATATTAAATATTAATAGTTTTTAAAGGGTAGTTTTAGATTTAGCAAAAAATTTTTTTAGAAAAATGGTACAGAGAATTCCCATATACTTGGCACCCAGTTTACCCTATTGTGAACATCTTAACAGTAGTATGCTACAGTTGTTTCAATTAGTGAAACAATATGGTACATTTTTAAAAATTTACTTATTTATTTTTGGCTGTGTTGACTCATTGCTGCACACGGGTTTTCTGTAGTTGCGGCGAGGGGGGACTACTCTTCGTTGTGGTGCTTGGGCTTTTCATTGCGGCACCTTCTCTTGTTGCAGAACACGGGCTCTAGGCATGTGGGCTTCAGTAGTTGCAGCACATGGGCTCAGGAGTTATGGCTCATGGGCTCTAGAGCGCAGGCTCAGTAGTTGTGGCGCACAGGCTTAGTTGCTCCGTGTCATGTGGGATCTTCCTGGACCAGGCTCGAACCGGTGTCCCCTGCATTGGCAGGAGGATTCTTAACCACTGTGCCACCAGGGAAATCCCATTTGGATGATTTTTGACTAATGTAAATATATAGCCTTGGAACCAATATCCCCAATCAAGATCTAGAATATTGCCATTCCCGTTAACAATTCCCTGTGCTTCGTCCTAGCTAATCCCCTCCCCAACTAGAACAATTCAACATTCTGATTTCTATAACCATAGATTAGTTTTGCCTATTCTTAAATTTCATATAGATGGTACTGTACAGTATGTACACTTTTTGTCTGGCTCTTTTTTTTCAGCTTAGTGTTTTTAAGATTCAATCATGTTGTTGCTTGTACCAGTAGTTTATTTTATTTTTTATTGCTAAGTAGTATTCTACTATATGAATATACCACAATTTATTTATACATTCTTCTCTTGATGGAAATTTGTTTTTTCCCCCTCAGTTTTATGCTTCTATGAAAAAAGCTGCCATAAATATTTTTGTGAATATGTTTTCTGTTGTTCTGGGTGATACCTAGAGCATTGCTTGATCATAAGGTATCTCTAACTTCATAGAAAATTGCCAAATGGTTTTCCAAAGTGAACCTCTATTTTTATTTATTTACCATTTTCCTCTGAAGAGAGTAAGGCATTTATTTTTACTACAGGCTTTTCAAGTAGGTTTGTGTCATTAGTTCCATCGTACAGATCTGAAAACCAAAGTGGTTTCCTAAGTGTCTAAAGGTCAATTTACCTCCAGTTTGAGATCATTAATGTAAAAAAGAATAAGAAAAGGATTGAAACTTAAAGAAATGTGAAGTAAATTAAATGTAGAAAGTAGGAAAACTCAAAATTCATTCAATATTTATAAACATCTAGATTAAATAAGGTACTGAAGTGCATAATGAGACTATAAAAATGAATAAAACATGATCTTTGCCCTCAAGGACCCCACAGAGAGCTTGGTGGAAGAGGAAGATGCTAGACTACTCTAAGTGGAAAAGCAGACGACACACAGTTGAGCAGTGTGGGTGTTCTGTGGATGATCCACTGAGCCTAGATTAGAGGAAGGCATGGGAGAGAAGAATCTCTGGATGAAAAAAGAAGCTTCACAGAGGAGGTTGAACTTGATGAAGGAGTCACACTTTGACCAGAGAACAAGTAGTAAGGGTATTTTAGGCAGAAAGTGTTTTTGCATATGTAAAGGCATACAGATGGATAACAACTTTAAAAACTCAGAGAAATGAAAGCCATCCAATAGTCTTAGAAATTAAGGTCAACAAATGAACAGGAATGTGACATTAAAATGAAGCCAATTTATGATTTTGCACCAGGCTTGAGTAAACTACTAAGAGAAACCCATAACTTTCGGTCATTAAAGTAAGTTTACATCTCTATTTCCATTTTTGTATTTTTCCCTGTAGAAGCAGATTAACAAAGTAGACATTTTGTTTTATTTTGGTTTTCAGGAGATATTGGCATTTTAACTCCAGCAGGGCAAATTTTCTAAGCTAGGAGGAAACATGGATCTGTCCTCTTATGTGTGAGGCTCTAGTTGGAAACTCTGAGTATCAATCAGCTCCATTGCATTTGCCCTTTGTCTTGGTGAATTGGCAGGAGGACAATTTCAGATAAGAACCAATTAGGATTTTCTAGTGTAGAAAATATATAATGAAAACAAAACAAAAAGACAACCCTCAGAATGGGAGAAAATATTTGCAAATGAAGCAACTGACAAAGGATTAATCTCCAAAATTTACAAGCAGCTTATGCAGCTCAATATCAAAAAAACAAACAACCCAGTCCAAAAATGGGCAGAAGACCTAGAGACATTTCTCCAAAGAAGATATACAGATTGCCAACAAACACATGAAAGAATGCTCAACATCATTAATCATTAGAGAAATACAAATCAAAACTACAATGAGGTATCACCTCATAATCATGTACCACAATGTTTACTGCAGCTCTGTTTACAATAGCCAGGACATGGAAGCAACGTAAGTGTCCATCGACAGATGAATGGATGAGAAGATGTGACACATATATACAATGGAATATTACTCAGCCATAAAAAGAAACGAAATTGAGTTATTTGTAGTGAGGTGGATGGACCTAGAGTCTGTCATACAGAGTGAAGTAAATCAGAGAGAGAAAAACAAATACCGTCTGTTAACACATATATACGGAATCTAAAAAAAAAAAATGGTTATGAAGAACCTAGGGGCAGAACAGGAATAAAGACGCAGACGTAGAGAATGGATTTGAGGACACAGGGCGTGGGAAGGGTAAGCTGGGACGAAGTGAGAGAGTGGCATGGACATATATACACTACCAAATGTAAAGTACCTAATGGGAAGCAGCCCCA